>NC_143508.1:10880378-11031893 GCF_051622355.1 Phaseolus vulgaris
TGTGTAGTCTGTATAATTGAGATGAAATCAAAGTATTATGGATTGAAATAGAGTGAAATTATTCTTATTGAAAATAGATGCATGTGTAGTGTATTTGACTGATGTGGTAAATATTGGAATTTTACAAGATCATGCTTGAAAGAAATTTTATGAATGACTAATCTAACTAATGTGATTGATTCTTCTTATATATGTATTGAGTATGTTATGAATTTTTTTTTCAGTATCTAATTCTTATTTTTCTTATTATGTTTATGTCTTGGACATGTATTAAGAATATTTTAAAAAATTCTGAGTTTAATATAAAAGTGTGTAGAACCTATTTCGTAAAACATGTCAAATTATTAAAAAGTATATGGTATGATAATCGTCATAATTTTTTTCAAAACTATACTTTTATTCTCTTGTATATAGATGATGACATAAACATACCCAATGAACAAATGTAGTTGCTTTTGTCTTTAATTTTAATTAAAAACAAATTTGAAAATAAAATAAATTTTATTTAAAAACTTTCAAAGTGTAAGTTTACAACAAAATTTAATATAATATTATCAATTTAAACTAAAACTCATTTTCATTTTCTTGTGCTTATAATTCAGCACGTTTTAATAATTAGTAGTAATTGTTATATGAAATGAAATAGGAAACTTTTTATGTATATTTTATAGTTTACAAAACAAACAAAAAAAAACACTAGATGATTGTATGGGTAACTCTCATTCCATCAACAATAAAAAAAGGAAGTAAAATCAAAAGAAAGACAATGAATCTACTATAAAATATATATATATATATATATATATATATATATATATATATATAATCATGACTCGCCTCTTATTTAATAAGTTAATTTGCACAAAAGTTCAATTCAATTAGAAGGGTCTTCCATTTTTAAAAAAAATTGTAACTAAGGTTAAATTAGATTTATTACGATAATTTAAAATTATTATTTTTAATTCAGCTGTTATTAAAAGTTAAATAATACAATAACGATGGTAGTTTGATGATAATTATGGAAAAAAAAAAGTGAAACCACCATAACACCTTTCACGATCATCATCATTTCTCCTATCATTGTTTAAGACAACTTTCAACAACCGTTAACGTAAGCACAGTCGTCAAAATCAGCATTCGATGAAAAAATGTAAAATAAGTGTCATTATATATATATATATATATATATATATATATTTTTTTTTTTTTATTTTTTTTTTATGTTGTCTCTATCTTATAAAAAATTTTCATCCAAAATATATTTCTAAACATACAAGTCCATGTATACATTTTTTTTTATCAGAATTCACTTTAAAAAAATTAGTCTAATTTTCAATCAACAAATTGTCATGAAGATAAACTCTAAATAACTATAACTATGATATTATATTAAGAAGTAAACTTTAACCATAATTCAACCTTACAAAATTGGCTCATAAGGTAAGATTTACACTCATTTATATACTATGAAATGTCCTTATGTCTAAGCGATGTGGGATCTCCAACAATAAACTTAAAAACTTATGTTATTATACAAATATGTTAAGATTGAAAGTATTATATATAAAAAAAAAGTATAAAAATTATTGAAGGTAGAAATAATGAATTGTTAAAATTAATCTACTTACCAACTAACCTAAACTTTTATAAAAATTAATAAAATTGCATTGTCTACCTGCTTCTAATGTAGTCAATTACATATAAGTCCAATGGTTAAGTACATATAAGAATAACAATATTTATATAAGTAGGTTAAGTATATCATCAATAAGTAGTTAATTTTTTCTTAAATGGTAAAAAACATAATTTTTTTACTTGATATCAACCTCCATAACCTTTGGTTTGATTATTCTACTACAATTCAAAATGAATATGATTAAATCGTGGAAATTTACATTTAAAAATAAATAAAAAATATGATTAAAATATTTTCAAGTACATCTATATTTTGTGATTTTACACTCAATCGATTACTTAATATATTATATTTGGAGTAAGCATAGTACGAAAACATTGATTATAAAATAAATATGTAAACTTAATTAAATACATGTAAAAGCTTAGTTTCCTTATTAATCTTCAATCTAATCAAAGGACGTAAAAGGTTTCTTGTGTAAAGATCAAAATCATGTAGTAGTACATTCATCAATATAACAAGTAATTTCCAGTGATATTTGCATTGGAAAATAACTTATCTATATATGATTGGGAATAAACTTGTTTTCCCCTTAAAACCAATTTATTGTTGATGTAAATTTAGGTTTAAGCTTTCATGTTGCTTGTTGTTGAGTTTCTAATTTCCTATTATCATATTTAATTTATTAGATCCCTTATCTAATAAAAATAGTTGTACTTCATTGCACTTCTATAGAGGTTATATAAATGACCCTATCAATCTCTAACACATACTGCTAGAAAATGATTCCTAAACTTTCAAGATAAAAATTTTAAAAAAAAAATCTTCGCCTAATATTTTTGAACCTAAACACCCTACACACTTTTAAATTTCCAAAAATACCTTTCATTTTTTGAAATAAAAATTTAAAATTGGAAATAATACATTTTAGAAAAGTATATTCATAAGAAATTATTGTGTTGTGAAAATAAAAATTTGGAATAAAAATCAAAATCTTATTTTGAAAAAACAATTCTGCAATACAAAAAAATCGTTTTGAAAAAAAAATCCATAAACATATTCTAAAAAAGGAGGTCTGAAATGTATTTTTATTCCTCATTTTATTTAAGGATATTTTCATCATTTCATACTAAAATCGGATGCATTGATATAATTGATATAGAGGGAGTAATTGTCTAAAAATATGGTGTCTTGGTGTTTTAGTACTAAATGGACAAAATGTTTGGCAAATTCTTCTTATACCCCAACCATTTTTAAACCTGCACTCTACACACTTTTAAATTTCCAAAAGTATCCTTCATTATTTCATTATGAAAATAAAAATCCATAATAAAAAATAATACATTCTTAGGGTTTAGGGTTTGAAAAAAACGGATTTGAAAAATATTATTGTGTTATGGAAATAAAAAATTTAGAATAAAACTCAAAAATGAAAATTTCATTCTGAAAAAATAATTTTAAAATAAAAAAAATACATTCCAGAAAAAAAAAAAAATCAAAGAACATATTCCAGGGGTCCAGAATGTATTTTTATCCATGTCCCCATTTTATTTAAAGAAATTTTCGTCATTTCACATTGAAAATCTTCAAATATATGGTGCGGGAAGTTGCCAAATATTTTCCTTTGTGATCAAATATTACTTTCGATCCTTTCATTTCCATTTTCATAGGTTTTGAGTTTCCTAAAAATAGGAATAGGCCACTTAAGTTTCGTTTCTCTTGATTTTATTTTTTATCTTTTGTTTATTAAGAATTTTAGCCTAATTTCCTCATGCTTTATACTCTTTTTGTATTGATTCTTAATGTGCCTTTTAACATTAGCCTTGCAATAAAAGGAAATAAAAAATAAAAATTAGTTTGGTCCAAACAAGTGGAATGGTGTACATTTTACAAATAATATTAGAAAATGAAAAGGTAAATTAGGATTAGGATATCGAAATGATAAAAAAAGGTTACTAATAATTTATTGAATGGTAGGGTCCGTCCCAGTGCTAAATGGCAAACAACTCAAAAGCTAATATGTTACAAAAAAAAAAGTGTCAATCACATCCTCAATGTGGACACATCTGATGAGATGTCATTTTGGCATTGCTTTCCAGTAACTAATAGTATATCCCATCCTCTCTCCATTGTCTCTTGGCTGAGAATACATTCAATCATGTCATCACACAAAGAAGATTATGGTTGAGTTTGAATGCCTAGGGAATCCTATATAATGTTTTGCCCCTTACTCTAGCCACCAATGAAGCCTAACCGGTGAAGAATGACAGCCAAAATGAGCATGCATATTGCCAAGATCATGCCAGGCCTCCCTAGCAGCCAGTTCTTTGTCTTTTTTGCAGATTCAACTCCTCTTTGAAGCCTGTCTGCCCAAAGCATCTACAGAGACAAAGTGAAAAGCTTCATCTTAGTACTACAATAAGTAAACAATAATACAACCACCCAACCTAAGCTTCAAGGAATTACCCTGAAGCCAAATATTTTACAAGCTGATCTCACTTTCACTTGCATTTTATCCTACCGTTTCTAGAATTGCCACAAGTCTATTTTACTGTCCTCATCTTAGGTACAGAAATTTATTCATGAATTACAAACCAAATGAATATAGTGTAGAATTTGGGCATGAAGATACCATTTTATCCAAGCTCTCCGGTGACATGGAAGAGACGGCTTTTTGAGCTTTTGCTGCCTCTTCTGGTGAAAGTTTGACACCAAATTGTTCACCCATGTTTGCCATCATTTCTGGGCTCATATTTTTAATCATGGATGTGAACATCTGCCAAAACAAAATTAAACTTTTGTTAAGAGAATATATGTGTGTATGTGTGTGTGTATAATACTGAAGACAAGAATGTATCTAGATAGAGAATCTGTAGTACTTGTCAAAAAAACACAAAATGAGCATGCGAAAAGTCAATCTCAGACAAGAGAGGTTACAACTAAAAAGTAACACGTATTCATAATTAAAGAGTATACCTGATCAGAAATTACTTATAGTAACATGAGTACTAGTAAAGAGGGAAACTTGATTCCATTAAAATTCCAGACAGGTACGTGAAAGAAAGCTAGTGATCATTTTATGTACTTAACCAGTAATACAAACATACCTGCCGCATGGCTGGATCTTTCATCTGGTTTTTCATCTGTTCTTGTAGATCAGTACTCGAGGAAGGAAAGTTAGACTGAGAAGCACTTCTCATATTGGAAAACACATTACGAGAAGAACTTGATTCCCCAAAATTAGTAGTTTCATTAGTACTTGATGATGGGATGTTTGACTGATAATTTCTTTGGATATCATCTACTGCTGCTGCTGATGGAATAGATTCTTTCCCTTTCAGTGAGGATGCCATTTCAAACATCTTCTTAAGGTCATCAGCAGGCATTTTACTTATCATATCACTTGCTGCTTTAAACATGTCAGGTGTCACATTGGGAGGCATTGATCCCGGGTTGAAAGAAGAATCGGGGGGACCTCCTCTAAAATATTGGTTGTCCCCTTGAAATGAAGAAGCCATGTCAAGCATTTTTTGCAGTTCATCAGGCGCCATCTTACTAATCATATCAGAGGTAGTTTTGATCATATCTGGGGACACATCTTTGAATTGGCCAGCATTCAGAGAAGCCAGCGTGGCGGGATTGGTGTTTGAAATGAAGTTCTGGAATGACCTATAGAAAAGAAGAAAAACATGTACTGATAATTAAATTAAAAAATAAAACACAACATGGTTAAGTCCTGTTTGGGTGAATTTTTCCATAAACATTTATAAGAAAAGAAAATAAGAAAGAAAAATGAAGTTTCTCCATAAACTAAAATTAGTTTGTGTAAAGTTAAAACTCAGATATTGGATATGTCAATATAAAAACTTCTATAAATTAGCTTGTACATAAGCTAAATTTAGCTTATCGAGAAGTTTATTGCGTTTCTTTTTCTCCTATAAATGCTTATAGAGAAGTTTATCTAAACAGACCATTCACACCTTTTATAAAAATGTTAACTACCTGACAGCTTCAGGATCTTTTCTCAATGCATCTAAACTGTCTGCATTTGATTTTGGATTTCCATTGTTAGCTGTACTGCTACTCTTAGAGGTGTCACTAGATTTTTTTTGAACCACTGTTTGTTCCAAAGAGCTTAGAGGAGGCACATCCTCGCCTTCTTCAGTTATTTCTTCGATTACAAGTCCTACAGACATGATGCAAACAAGGTTAGCCTAAATATGACATTTATTACAACCATAAAGCTGATGGGGTAAAGGCAAAGTGAAAGGTAAAATAGAAAAATAAACTGGGGGTACACATACCACTAGTCGATTGCTCACCACCTCCCATTGTCAATTTTTCCTTGGCATCCCTGAAATAAGCACTTCATATCAGCTCATTTCTAACATATTAATTCTTTTATTATAGATTACACAAGATTCAATGGAAAAAACATAAAATGGTAAACATATCACAGATATAGTTAACTCAGCATACAATCCAATTTTTCCTTGGCATCCCTGAAATAAGCACTTCATATCAGCTCATTTCTAACATATTAATTCTTTTATTATAGATTACACAAGATTCAATGGAAAAAACATAAAATGGTAAACATATCACAGATATAGTTAACTCAGCATACAATCCAATTTTTCCTTGGCATCCCTGAAATAAGCACTTCATATCAGCTCATTTCTAACATATTAATTCTTTTATTATAGATTACACAAGATTCAATGGAAAAAACATAAAATGGTAAACATATCACAGATATAGTTAACTCAGCATACAATCCAATACTTACATTAACTTATGTAGAATTTGAAGAAAAATTACTCATTAATCATAATTAGAGACTCATAAATTACATCAGTAGATGTGTCATACATATATTTAATAAGTAGATCAATAAATATTTCCGTTTATAAGAGAGGTGCAAGTATGTAAAAGGAAGTAACATCACACCGTAAAAGCTCTGCAACTGTATCATCATCAGGGGAAACTTCAAGTGCCTTGCTCAGATCAGAAACAGCATCCTAAAAAAATCACGAATGGCACTAAATAAATATAACTGAAATACAATGTCAATCTTAATGTAAAAATGTTAATTGAGTCACAACAAAGCTCACATTTAATAGACCTAGTTCCTTATATGCTTGACCTCTTCGATAAAGAGCCTTAAGGTTCTTCAAGTCATATGCCAGAACCTACCATGGTTAAAGCACATTAATGCACTGCTAGGATGAAACAGCCAATTTCAAAATAGCCAATTAAAATGAACACTTTATTTGCATTGCTACAGAAGCAAAATAGTATGGAGAAATTATTTCTTACAGAATGCAATCTTTCTTTCCTATCTTCTAAGCTGAAGAATATCCACATAATACCCACTACTTCGATATTGAAGTTGGCTATTACAGTTTACGATTCAAATCATATCTCAATGGCAAAAGAAAAGGAATTACAAATACCTCAGAACCTTCTTTTATGCATTCATTATACTGCCTTGTCTTCAAGTAACAGGACATCAAGTTGAGAGAACATGCCAGAAGAAGCTTTCTACTTTGGAAAGATGGAATCTCTCTAATGTTTTCTTTAGCCTATAATATTAAAAAATAAATTAATGTAATAGAATAAAAAAATTATAATTTCATCCCAAGTCTCAATTCTCAAAACAGGAGATAGGAAAAAAAAGGTGTGAGAGACTGTAGAGTGGCCACAGAAAGTTTACTTACAAGCATATACTTCTTCAAAGCTTCACTGAACTTTCCTTGACTATGAAGTTCATTGCCCTGCATGATTTAGTTTTAGTTCATCAAGGCACACAATAGATATTTACAGAAACTGAATTTGTAATAAGTTATCAGGGTAGTACATAGTGACACGATGCATGATTTAGTTTTAGTTCATCAAGGCACACGATAGATATTTACAGAAACTGAATTTGTAATAAGTTATCAGGGTAGTACATAGTGTCACATTCGTGTCGTGTAACTATTATGCAATGACAGCATGTACATTTTTGGATTAGAACATTCCATTGAACTAAATAATTATCCAAATGTAATTTCATTAATGTATCTATCTCAATGGCTCAATAGTTATGGAAAAGCATTTTCCTCACTGTATCATAGTTTGGTTTTTCAGCGGATAATTTTGGTTTTAAGGAGTAACACGCTGTCACACTGTCATAGTATGCATCCAACAGGAGCAATTAGAATGTGCTTATTAACTACTCTTTTATACCCCAAACTGTCTTCCTTTTTGCCTACAACATCGATTTATTTCGCTGTCTCAATTCAGGCATAAGTAATCAATATATAAGATTAAAGAAAAAAATTTCCAGTGGTTTACGATTCATGTTTTACAAAAACACGTTCTTGCAAACAACTCACCTGCTTCTTCAACATCTCAGCTGCACTCAACTGATATTTGATCTGGGCATCAACCCGGGATCGCATCGCTGCCACTTCATCAGGGGACGCATTGGCCATCTTCTCACCAATCTCAGCCATTTCTTCCGGACGGGTATGCTTTAACTGCTCAGCCGCAAGTTTAAAGTCTTCAGAACTCATGTTCCTCATGCTCTCCGAGGCCATCCTCATCAGCTCTGGATTAGACATCATCTGCAATTCCAAGTAATATTACACCAACACCACAACTAACTTTGATCCTATATACAAACCTCGGCATCAAAACCCAAAACATGTTCCCTCACATCAAAAACCAAACATTCCATACCCTAATATTCAAATTTCAATTCCACAAAACACAGGAATTATAAAAAAAAGGGTTTAACATAGCCAAACGACATTTATAAAAAGATTCAGATTTAGAGCTTCTTCAACCAAAATCGCATATTTTTGCACATTTTGTACCCTCCGGAAAGGGCATCACAGAGAGATGAATTCATAACGAACTAGAGTTAATTCTGACCAAAATTTAAAAAAGAAAATTCCCCTGGCAGAAATTGTGGCCGCATCAGTCGCTAATTTTTTGAAAAATCAACGACCGCGACAAAACTGCAAATGCCACAGATATTTAAAAACCTGATTCTGACATTGCACCTCAGAGCACCAGAGATAGTACGAACAACCCCACAAAAACACAATTGCAGGGAAAAGTAAAGAAGGATAAAAGACATACCTGTTGTTGGATCCGAGCCAACTCAGCAGGTGACATGCGACTCATCTGCTCCTGAGCGATCCTCATCAAATCCGGATCCATCATACCGTTGAACATTCTCGATACCGAATTCGAATCTGAACAACCCCAGCACGCCAAGAACGAAGCTTGAGACAATTCTGGGGGAAGGGGTGTGTGGCTTTTGTTCTTTGGAATGGAACAAACCTTGCAAAAGTTAAAAAACGTTTTCTTTGTATGTTTGTTTTAGGAAACTTGAGGAGAAGTGTTGTGTTGGGTAAAATTGAGGAACAGGGAATTGTAAAAAGATGGGTCCGATTTGGAGGTGCCGCCTACCAAATCTGAAACGAGGAAAAACAAAATAAAATAGGAATGAAACAGGAAAGAGAAAACCAACACGAACAAACAAGACTCCAATATGCGTAAAGAGGGTCGAATGAGATTACTCTCTTGTCCTTCCCACGTTTTTGTGATCTTAAATTTCTTCTTCTTCTATTCACTCACTGCTTGTTGCTTTCTTAATTAATTATGGAACACAAATGCAATGTTGTTCCTCTGCTGTGATTGGATGCTATTTGTTTATCACCAGATAAAAAAATTATTGTATCTTATTTTCAGTAATCTTTTTATATATTTATAAGATATAACTAATTATCAAATTTTAAAAAATAAATTTATTATTGTTTTTATTGCATATAGGTTGATAGAGTAAAAAAGTCAAATTAAATCAATTCAAATATATAAGCATCTATTGTAATCATTTTTCTATTATAAATAACTAAATGGTCTAAAGTTTAGACAAAAATAAACACTATATTTCCGGATGAACTCAATTATTTTTTTTATAATCGATCATTGTTGTGAAAAGAATAATATTAAAGAATACAATATTTATATTTGTATATAAAGAATATTGATCTTCATAACTGTTTTTTTTTATATAATTTTTTTTATGATTCTACCTTATTTAATGTATTTTATTAGTACAATGGAGTTTTTTTTTCATTTCATATTAATTACTTAAAAAATAAAATAAAAAATAAAATCTCACATATCAAATAAAATAATATTCATTTTCAATCACTCTCTCCATTCTGTTTCAAACAACTTTATTCTTTGGTAAAGTCATCATTCATTTTGTATCTACCATAAAGAGAATCTTAATCTTAACGTGAACATCATCACACTCTTCGATCAGATCAAATAACCTTCAATTTCAATCACTCTCTCCACTCCATTTCCAACAACTTTATTCTTTGGTAAAGTCATCATTAATTTTGTATCTACCATAAAATGAATTCTAACTTTAACGTGAACATCACCACACTCTCTGATCCCAAAACCACCAATGAAAGAAAAAAAACTTGAAGAAGGAGAGAAACTCAAACTAAAGGAGAAAAAAAAAAGGTTGATTAATCAATTCATCATTTTTCTTTTACATATTATTTTTTACTTTAAAATTTGATCCATACAAAATTATTTATGTATGTTAAATTTCTATCATAGTAGAAATTGAGCAAAATATAAAAAATGTGGATATACAAACACAAAAGTGTATATGTTTCCACTAGTAATTATAAAAGTTATAATATTTAGATAAGACTAATATATCATTTAGTTTTGAATCTATAAATAATATTTTTATTCATATTTTAAGATATGTTTATTTGTATATTATAATTCAAATAATCATAATTGTTTTTTATCAAACCATTTTCTCAACTTTTATGATGAAATACATCATAAACCTGTTCGAAAGATTAAAAGAAATGTGATTAGTATACGAAAGAAAAATATATTAAGTAGAGAAGATATTTATTCTTGAGGAGAGACTTTGATAAAAGTCTTTATTATTCTACTAGTTTTTACATTAAGATGATTTGTTTCGATTTGCTTCTAGAATGCATTTAGATATTTAAGAGAAAGAAAACAAATAACTCCTTTATAAATGAATATTTTTCTTCAAGAGTTACTTTATTCATTTTTCTTCCTTATCTTCTTGAATTTCTATATGATTATTATTTATTGTGATGCTTCCTTGTTTGTTGCATTTCCTTTTTTGTTTACTACCCTATGAATGTCAACACCTAATCATTGACTGAGCATAAGTGGATTTTTTTGAAGATAAATGTAGAGATACTTATTGAAATACTTATACATGTTGAGTTTGTGTTTCAACAAGTCGACCTCCTAAGTGAGTTCAACCTTCTTTAAATTTGGATCAAATGAATAACAAAGGTAGTAAGAGGTGACGAGGGAGTGAGATCTTCAAAAGGATAAAAAAAACATTGGATTAGCTCAAATTACAACAATTCGAGACTCCAACAAATTTGAATGACATGAAGAAGGAAATGTACATATAAAATGTAAAATGTTTAGCTTAAAGCACAATAATTTCAGTTTAGGAAAGGCAACCAAGAGTCTCTAACAAACTTGAATACCATGAAGAAAGAAAGGTAAACATAAAATGTAAAATCCATAAGGGATGATTAAATGATGATAAGATGGAGTCGTACAACAATGTTTTTTTTATTAGCAATGAATTAATAAAATTAAAAAGAAACACTTTAGGGGTATCTCAACCCTTATGCAGCACATACTCCTAGTTTAAGCATTCAACAATCAAAACAAAGTTAAGTGACCCACCACTTAATTCAACAATCTTAAACTAGTTACAAAATCTTTGTTGTCCACACATGTCCTTCTGACTCGGGTATAGCTTTTGCAGGGTTCCCTGAGCCAAACATTGAATCCTTACCAACTACCAAATTGTTCCCCAAAATGACAATTCTGCTGCAGCTGAAATTGACAAAATTGATCTCTGGTTCCTTTGTTTTTGCTTCAGTTTGAAGCACCAAATTGTCCAATTTATAGGTACTGAAAGTTTAGCAAGCTACCAACAAAATGTATAAAAACTCCCTCCCTCCCCATTGGGTCTATTAAGGACCAACATAACTTAAACAACAATTGAATTGTCAAAGTATTTAGACCATGCTACCAAACCACTTCCATGTCCATGTGGTTACCTTTACCCACATCACCTTTTATATGCTTCCTTAGCCCGAACTATGTTAGCAGCGCCTCCACTAGCTTGAGACACCCATATAGAAAGCATAATTCCAACAGGAGGTCTGTGTGGACATATTGGTGTTGAGAACTGAACCGGTGCTTAATTGAGTCTGGCTTGGAAGAATCTGGTTGTTGAAAGGGGTGATTGTACCCCTTCTCACCATTTCCTCAACTAACTTTACCTCAGTTATTAAAGCTTCAACATCTGATTTTAGCACTCGATTATTGGTATTAGCATCACGAAATTGTTGGCTTGCATCGTTAAGTTGGTTGAATAAGTGTGAGTTTTCCTGCCTTAGTCGTTTAACTTGCCACTCCAAGTCAGCCAAATGGGCTTGTTTTCTTCTTATGGACCTTATTGCAGACTGTCTAATAAAATTCTTCCTTTTAAGATGCGTAGTCTCAACAGTTGTGCTTCGTTCATAGTTATTGTTGAACAAGATGCTTTGATGTCTTCAAATCCAAGTGGAAAGCTTGAAGACCTTGCTGCTGGGTGTGTGTGTGTTGTCTAGTTGTTTGAAACTTGTTAATTCACTCCTTAAGATGATCCAAGTTCATTTTAATCTTTAACCTTTTGAAAAAATGGGTTTTATAAAAATCTGTTGAAATTTCAGTAGGTTGAAATTTCGAAACAACAGGTTGTTTTACCTTAGTAGTTTTTGAAAAGGTTTTGAAAAGCTTGACTTTGCTGTCAAGTCAATTCAACTGATTGTTTCGACAAAACAACTGATTGTTTTTCTGAAAACCTTAACATAATTTTGTTAAGTGGTTTTAATATGTTTTAAATGATCCTAACTACCTTGGCTCCTTTATTAAATGTTTTTGACCACTTGGTTGGTTCATATAAAGGTGGTTTTACGCTCCTAATCTTGGAGTAAGAGAAAGAGTTTATCAAAAACAATTTTTCCAAGATTTGAAAGAGCTTTAGATCATTCTTAAGTGTGTGGAATAGGATTGGGTTGTATTATGAACTTTAAGCTTTGTAATACCAAGGTGTATTCTATTCCTTTCTTCCTTGATTACTGTATTTTTGTATTTCTATTGCCAAGGAGTGTTGTGTGTTCTTTAGGTGTTCAAGACCAACACTTTTGGTGTGGTTTGCCAAATGTTTCTTGAGGGGTTAAAGGTCACTACTTTGGTGTGTGGTGTTTGTAATCTGGTTTTGATTGCATAGTTGATTACCCAGTGATTTTTGGGGATTGGATATAGCTCTTGGTGTAAGAGTGAAGCAGTATAAATCTGTTTGTGTGATTCTCTCTTTCCCTGATCTTACATATATATGTTTTAAGTTGTTTTTATTAACTGTTGATAAAAAATAACCGGTTGAATTGCAAAAACAACCGATTGATTTTCTGGAAATCAACTAAAACAACTTTGTGTTTTGCTTTCCTTAGTTTCTTTCTCTGTGATTCTTCATTGACTTTCATTATACCTTCAAATTCTTAGAAAATCTTTTATAAACAATTCACTCCCCCCTCTTGTTTAAGGCCATATATTTTAACAGTTACCTCCTTCATCATCTTCATCAGATGGCTCACGTGAGGAACCATTTGTTGCAGTCGCCCCTTTCACTTCATTATCTCTTCCATTTGGTTTGTTAGCAAAAAACTGGGCTCCCAACACTTAATTCAACAATCTTAAACTAGTTACAAGATGATGTTGCAACTGAAATTGACAAAATTGATCTCTGGTTCCTTTGTTTTTGCTTCAGTTTGAAGCACCAAATTGCACAATTTATAGGTACTGAAAGTTTAGCAAGCTACCAACAAAATGTATAAAAACTCCCTCCCTCCCCATTGGGTCTATTCAGAACCAACATAACTTAAACAACAATTGAATTGCCAAAGTATTCAAACCATGCTACCAAACCACTTCCATGTCCATGTGGTTACCTTTACTCACATCACCCTTTATTTGCTTCCTTAGTCTGAACTATGTTAGCAGCGCCTCCATCGGCTTGTGGCACCCATATAGAAAACATAATTCCAGCATGAGGTTTGTGTTGATAGATGCTGCCATAGCATACATTGGACCTCCCATAACTCCTCTGTATAAAAATAACCATGCCTCCATATGTAACTTCCATAACTTCCCATAAGAAAGAGTGAAAGCTATTGGCTCGATCCACTTAAAGACCTGCATATTCCAAGACAAAATTGTTCCCTTATAAACCAAAACAGACCATCATGACAGACCTTAATAGGTTTTAGGCTTCACCCCCTCACTGTATTTTATCGCATTTTACCATCTTACTCAGTGAACACAGAGGAGACACTGATTCGGATTCAGATGCCAATCGTAGAAAGAATATAAAAAAGAGTCTTCCCTGTGTTTCAACCACAACCAAGAAAGAAGTTGAGTTGCTTGGAAGATTTCCTCAGAATCAGGAACCCCTTGTCTAAAGATCACATTATTCATGTGCTCCCAAATACAACGTACAATCGCCACCCACACTCCCTTCCACACCTTATTCTGTTTCTCAGACAAATGAACTAAATAAAAGTTCACAAAGTGATTACAAATATCCTTATTTTTGGCTCCCAAAATGCCTATCCATCTGAAGCAAAGAATCCAAACACGATGTGCATAAATACAAGCCAAGAACAGATGTTGGGAGGATTCTTCTGACTAGTTACAAAAAGCGCATAAAGAGGAGTTCACTACAACTCCTCGTGTCACAAGATTATGACTAGTTGGTATTCTGTTTAAAAGGATTCTCCAGACAGTGATTAGAACTTTTGGACAAGCTTTGGCCTTCCAAAGTAGACTAAAGACACCATTACTTGATCTGATGCCTTGGTTGGCCAAAAGGGTATATGCTGATTTCACAGAAAAAAAACCCCTTGGAATCCCCTCTCCATGCAATATAATTCTTAGAGTCCTTGTACATAACACTCATAGACAAGATTGTTAATAATTCTTCCTCCAAAAACCGACTACCATTAGAACCTCTCCCTCTTCCATTTTAAGTGCCAATGCCACCCATAATCATCCCAAAAACCAGTCTCACCCGCCATCATCCCTTGATTCAGAGACAAAGAATATAATATAGGATATAAACTCTTGAGATTATTGTTGTCAACCCAGAAATCCTCCCAAAATCTGACTAGGTCCCCAGATCTGGCTTTCCATGCTATAGCTTTTTGAAACCAACCTTCACCCTCACCCTCCTTGCAAACTTTAGCTAAGTCTCTCCACCACCAAGATTGACTATTCAACCGGACGTGGTTAATACCAGATTCCGCTATATATTTAGACTCCAAATTATCTTTTCACTTTCCCTTCTCGTCGCTCATTAACCTCCATTTCCATTTTGCCATTAGAGCATAGTTAAATTTCCTGATATCTTTGATTCCTAACCCACCTTCTTCCAGGGGTTTACAAATATTCTCCCAACTTACCCAGGGTATAAACCTGTTATCTCTGCCCCAAGCCCAAAGGAATCTCCTTTGTATACTTGTGTACCGACCCATCCTCGGGCGTTGACCAAAGTCAAACATGGTGGGACCCATCAGGGGCGCTATGAAGTGAGTAAGGGAGTTGACCGGGTTCAGACCAAGAATGTGCTTGTACCTGAGTGGTGTCACCCTCGATACCTACGAATATGAATGACCGTGGAGGGGGCGACACAGTAGGAGGTGGCACGGTAGAGGCGTGAAGGCCTCGTGCCTCGGTACCCCAAACAGTGATAGTAGACGAGAAAGGTGGTTTCCAAGCAACACCCCCAGTTCCAGTAGGGAGAGACCCAACTCAAGAGGGATCTGTGCATGAGGCGTGGGAACGCGGCAGTACGCACCATCGTTAGAGACCCACAGGGACAGAGATGACCCGTGAGGGCCACGTCCCAGAGGGTGATCTGCATGCATGGCACGTGAGGAAGGCGGAAACACTCCTAGGACGAATGACTAGGAGCTTGGGCGCATGAGTTGGCACCCAAGCAGTCACCTCCCGCGCAGGACGCTCTCCGAGAGGGGGGCCTTACACACTGGGATTTCCCTAAGTTTGGGCTACAGTGTCGTAAGGCTGCACCCACAGATAGGCTTAAGTCAGAGGAAGACACGTGGCAGAAGCACATACAAAGGTATATAAAGTCTCGCTACTAACAGACTAAGGTACGTTTTCCACACTTTACACACAAGTGAACTGAGAGCGAGGGAGTTTGAGTTACGCATTTCTCTGAGCACGGTGTTAGTGGTGTTCTGAGGCGGAAGTGCAACGGTGTTTTCTGCCATAACTGACTTGAGCGTCGGAGTGCAAACGGCCGCGAGGGCGCCCATTTGTCTCTCTGTTTCAGGTATTCACGGCGGCGAAGGCTGAAGATTGGAACGAAAGCAAAGGAGTCCTTGAAACGCAGTTCATAGCTACGCACAAAGGTGATCAAGTCAACCGACAGGAACAACTTGAAATTCTGTTACAAACCAAGAACAGAGCTTTAAAGAAAGACAAGTAGAAAAGTGTAATGGATGTAAAGACTGGTTTGATTAAGCAACATCTTTCTGCCATAGACAAAAATCTCCCTTTTCATGTGCTAAGTCTAACATTAATTTTATTCACGACGGGCTCCCAAAACTGTATCTTCCCAAAACAATGTGTTTTTAAAGGATGTTCACATATCAGTTGAAGTACCTATATATGAACCTTGAAGTGTGGCAACATGTCTTTAATATAAATAAATAAAGTAAAGTAAAAAAATATTAAAATAGTGTTGAAGATTCCATATCAACCAAAGATATAGTATATAAATGAGTGCAAACCTCATCTCATAAATCGATTTTATAAGATTAAATTATACTTAAAATTTGTTTTTCAATATGATATGAAAGTCATATAGAATTTATCTTAACGAAAGTTTGTTAAGCTAATCAGACGACCACCCATAAATATATAATCTTACATCGAATCTTATAAGATATCGACGTCAGAGAATGTCAGTTTTACAAGATTTAGTTAAACTTAAAGTTCACTTCATAATAAAATAATACATTAAATTATTCTAAAATAATTTTAAATTATTTTTAAAATTATACTTTACAAATTATTTTTAATTTAAATTTTATTTGAACATTAATTATATTTTTAAAAATTACTTTTACATTAAGTTATTTAAATTTTTTATTTCAATAATTATATTTTAAATATATTAGTATACAATTTAACCAATCAAATAATCTATAATCTTTTCACTCATTTTTTTTATTTTTCTTTCTTCATTTCAAACAATATCATTTTGTATTATTTTTCTCTCAATCCTCTTTAATCAAAACAAAACAACTATATTCAATAATTAGTCAAAATCGAGAAATATGTAATATATTATTTAACAATTTATTTTATTTTTATGTTTATTCAGTTTATAAATCTTCCACTTAATTGTTATTTTATTACCATTATATTATTTTTTATTTTTTAACATCTAAAAATGTTATATATTAAAATACTATATATCTCATCAACACTCGTATTTAAACAGTAATTAACAATTTTTCAGAAAAATATTAATTCATAAAAATAAAGTTGTGTCTGAATGGTTTCAAATTAAAAAAATGACGTTGGTTTGGTAAACTGCAATATTAACAAGTTAAGAAAAAGATAATATAAAAAATATAAATGACGAACTTAAGCACAACTTCTTTAATTTATGCATAAAAAGTTTAATTTTGAGCATTTTTTAAAATTTATGGATAAATTTACTCATGTACTTAAATGATCTCGTTTTCACTTTAAGACGTTGAAGTAAATTTTTTTATAACCAGAGGCTAAATTAAAATTAATAATTAAATTGAGAGAGCAAAATTGTATTTCAGCTTAACCTATAAATTTAAAGTACACTCTATTTATTAAAATATCTTTTATAAATGTTCTATATATGTTTAAAATTTTTGACAATTTAAAATTATTTAAAAAAATGAAAGACTGTAGATAACATTTGAGACACGTTGGAAAAGTAGAGTGTGTGATCAATTCAAATTAAAGAATTGGAGGGAAACCATCACATTTCCGTTTCTCCCAAATCTCTGCGTCTCTGATTCCGACGTTCTCACTTCCGAATCAAACCCTAACAACGCTCTGCAAACTCCATGGCGGAAACGTTAAGCCCAAACCCCTTGGTGGGTCAGAAGCAGAGGTTCCGTATCCAGTCCCCCACCGCTAACTTCTTCTTGGGCTCCAACAATGACCAGCTCGAGCGCGCCGAGGCCCGAGCCGCTCGGGCCGCCGCCATCCGCCGAAAGAGCCTCGGGTTCAGCCAACCTCTTCAGGCCAACTCGGATCCCTGCCTCAACAAACAGCAGATCCTCGATTTGTTCCAAAACTGCATCAAACTCGCCAGCGAAAACGTAAAACCTAAAACAGTTTTTTTTTTTTTTTTTAATTAGAGACTATTCTGTTTTTGTTTTTATTTTTTTTCGTGTCTGCAGAAAATTAATCAGAAAAATACGTGGGAGTTGAACCTGATTGATCACCTTACTGATATCATCAAGGGCGAGCAAGAAGATGACGCGGAGACTAATTTTCAAAAAGTATGTTCTGATTAAAATGCAGTTTGATAATTTGTGAGATTTTTGTTTTATGGGGTTTAATCGCATAGTGTTGTGTCACGTGTGATATATTTAAATTTAAACTTGAATTTTATTCAAATTCCACTGTCAAGGTTTTCGAAAAAATGGTCTGCGGCGTCCATTTCGTCCCCAACGTCAAGGTTTATGGTTTTTTTTTTGCGACCATATTTATCTGCAAATTCCTGCAGCATCAAGGATTGTGACTAAATTGTAACGGAAACCACAATTTAAAACCCTGTTTGTTACCAAGTATTTTAGAAGAGTTGCTTTCTTCTTTGTCTATGGATAGCTCAAATTAGCTTACGAGAGTAAAGAACTGCTACCAATCTCTCAGCAAAGACACTATAAGCAAAGTTATGTTTATGTAGAACGCAGATGTTCATTGGAATTTTTTTTTGGGCAGGCAAGCTGCACACTTGAGGCTGGAGTCAAAATTTATTCATTAAGAGTAGATTCAGTGCATTCTGAGGCATATAAAGTTCTTGGTGGGATGAATAGAGCAGGCCAAGAAGCCGAGCAAGGTACCCTCTCATCATTTTCTTGTTTTTGTTTTTTGAAAAATGAAATCTGCTTTTGTAGTGAACTCCCTAGGTGATTGCTTTGTCGTAGGAGTTCAAGTGGGATTGTTTTGCTTCCTTATCGTATGACTAGTGCTCTAATTCTAAAAATGCTTGTTAACTAACTAATGATTAATGAATGCCTGCATGCATGATTTCTAATTCAGAGTTCAGTACATTTACTGTTGATTTTTGTAATACTATGCTCTTAATTAGTTCTAATGCTAAGCCATGATGCCATCATGTCAGTCAGACACTAGCCTGGATGGTGTTAATATTGAAAGTGGACAAGAAGAAAACAGGAAAGAAACAAGCAAAAAGGTCTGTGGTCTATGGATTTCTGGCCTTGACTGGTTAAACACGTTGCTTAATTTTAACAGTTGTTTTTTCATGCAGTTGTCACCTTTGTCAACATTGGAATCATCTTTCGAGGCACTTAATGTTAAGAAGTTTGATGGTGATCTCAAATCCTAATCTATTTCTGTTACTTGTTTGACGAGGTTTGGAGTCGAGGTTGTGCTGAATATGGGTATACTATTGTGTGTTTTTTCAGCTGCATTTGTCGTGGATCCTCTCTATCGCCAGACAACAGCAAAATTTGATGAAGGTGGAGCCAAGGGTCTTTTAATGAATAATCTCGGTGTATATGGCGGATGTAGGGTGCTCTTTGATTCACTAGAAGTGCCCGCGAAGTGTATGGCAAAACAAAATCAATCTGATATTTCAGATACTATTGATCTTTCTTTTGTCAAAGGTGTGTTGCTTTTTAAAAAATATGGTGAAACTGTCGTTACATATGAAAAATAGCACATTCAGAGCGGAATTACTTTGTTCTGTAGATTGTATGGAGCAGATGGTGTTGGACATGCGTGTTAAGGATGAAATTTCTCCAACTCTGAGGACTATAGTAAGCCTATTTGATGAAAGTAACAGAAGGCCCACTGATGTTCAACATCACGACAAGAATTCAGCTGAAGATCTTGACGCCTCTTCTTTTAATAATGAAAGTGGTTTTGACAGAGAAGAATATGGGAACAGCATGACCTGGAGTGACGATCACGATGACCAAACGGTTGTTGCCGATGTAGGCTATAATGATGATGATCCAAGTTTTCCCAATTACCCTCAGGTTTTTGTAGTTTTCAACCATAGAAACTCATGTGACTGTCTTGAATGGGCTTTTAAAAATATTGTTTAAATATTTAATACTTGAATGATGTACTTATTTTACTATCATTCCATATATTGTTCTTGCAGGACAATGATGAGCCATTTCCGTCCCCAGACGCTGATATGGATGACAGATTTGACAATGTCGACGGATATTTATTTTTGAGTCTGGGCTTTAATTCAAAACAAAACGCCTGGGCCGGCCCTGATCATTGGAAGTATCGAAAATCCAAAGGTGCGGTTTGGATACCAGATAAAAGATTTTATTTTAATACTTTTATATTTTTTAGAAACCAGTATGGTAATTTTTTTAAGAGTCTTTATTGTAGCCTCAGAGGTTCATCCTACTTCCGAAGATGGGTCGATCATAAAAAGTAGGCTGCCAAAGAGTAAGAGACAGGCTGAAGTTGAATTAAATTTCACAAATTCTCTTGAGAAAGAAATGCTAGATATATTTTCTACTCCCAAGAATCCCAAATCATTACTACTCCCCGAAAGCAGATTGCCTTGCAATACAAAACTTCCCGAGGACTGCCACTATCATCCAGAGGATCTTGTCAAGTTATTTCTTCTGTCTAATGTGAAGGTAGTTTCTTTTAGTTATGAGGTTTAAAGTGTTCTACTGATGAATCTGAAGGCATGGAACGGTGTTTATTTTATATACTGATGATTTTTTATGCTTTCTTTAGTGTCTCGGGAGGAGGGCAAACAGGTTCGCAGGTAAAGTTTGCAGTTGTAAACTTGTGATTTCAGTATTTATAATGTGTGTGTGTGAAGTATGATTTAATTTTTAAATTCTATACTAATTTGTTAAAATATTCTATTTCATCAGACTGTTAAGTTGATAAAATTATAATTTTTTAAAAAGTAGTTAAAACATCAAACTGTCATTTTGCCAAGCTTGACGTGGTGTAATTTGATGACATTTCTGGAGATAGATGTTATTAAATTACACCAACATCATACTTGGTGTACCGTGTGATTATATCTCTTTCTATATATGCACGAATATTAAAAAAATATACATTTTAGCACATTTTCAGCTGTTGCTAGGTTGTGTTTTAACTTCCAGTGTTTTTTTCAGATGGATCTAGAGAACAATCCAATGAATATGAATCATTCCCTTCGTGGGACAATGGAAGTGTTGGTGGGGATGACTATGGTGACTACGGAGGTGATCTTCATAGTGACATGGAGGACTCCAACACTCTCATTACTCAACCTCGCCAGGTGGGTTTTAGTGAACAATTTACACACTTGCTCTTGGCATAATTTTGTTAGATGAAGCGCTGAAAGGAGAACAGTTACACGTAGTCCTTATCTTTAATTTTCAATCGAAAATATTGCAGTTATAACTCATGTATATGCATATTTTCAAATGACAGGTCAATAAAATTGAAGTCCAGTATGACAAGACTTCCAAACAAGTTGATGTTCATGCACTAAAAATTACTATTTGGGACCATGTTCAAGAATCTGTTAAACTTCCTTTGCAGGTATGTCAAAATTCCACCATTTCGTTGAAAATGCCGAGTTCAGAATATTTGTTTTCTAGTTATAATTTTTTAAATTAACCTTTTCCTTTTGGGTTTTTAAGTAAAACGAAAATGCTTGTTACGATGAGTTTTCTTCTTAAAGACATTGTGTTATTTGAAATTTCTTTTTAGGATTCTGTTCCATTGCTAACATTGTATATTTTTTACTTAACTTTATAAGTTTAAGTAAATGAACAATGTAATACTTTTTTCTCTTTGCGGTTGAATTGTAAGTACTAATTTTTACTTTGATTTGTTTTTTTGACTCTTTATTCTAAAGGGACAAAAAGATACCTTATCTTTCAGGAATATATTGGCCAACTTTCCTAGCGAATGCAATGCTGCTGCAACCATTAGTGACATCTCTCCTCACTTGTGCTTCATATGTCTATTGCATCTGGCAAACGAGAAAGGATTGAGCATTCAAAACTGCTCCAACTTGGATGATCTTACCATATGCCTTCCACATGTTGCTGACTCTTTAAGGGGAACAGTTTAGATTCTTCTTCACTCAATTATTCTTCAGCTCATGTATCAAAAATTGTTTTGGTATGTGGCCTTTACTATTTGCTTTATGTACTGTTCTTTTGTCAAAATAAGATTAATGGACGTTAATTTCATTGGTTTTTCTTGCTTGTTCCAATATTAGCGCATTTTTTAGGAATGCTCTTTTTACCTTTGAATATTTCACCGAAAATCTTTTGACTAAACTTTCCTGGCTCGGTTAATTTGAGTTATTTCATTTCGCCTTTTTTTTTGACAAACATCCGCTTATGAACTTTCTCAAGCATTTTTTTAGGATGGTAGTTAATATTTGAGGGTTGGAGATAACAGACATGGCTCTAAAACCTTGATAAAGAACTTGAAATCAAATAAGTCCAGAGGTTGGACTTCAATGTCCTTTACATATATAACTGAATAATCAATTTTGGCTTTGATTCATCTAACATGCATTTATGTTATAATTTTCAGATGGGACTTTGTTAATGGTGTGAAACACGTCCAAGAATGCATTGAAGTAACAAGTTGTGAAGTCTGGTTGGAGGTTGCAAATTTTAATTGGTTATGGTGGGTAAGAAAATTTGAGATCTATCACGATATCTTGTCTTTGCCCACATGAAAGTATGCAACTCAATGTAGCGCTCTTAATTTATTCTCCACTCCAGCCCGCCCATGTGTCTAATACCAGCATTGTATAAATAAAGTCATATATTGGTCAATGAGTTGCTGATTATTGAATTACACTTCCCTATTCCCTCACTTTCTATTAACTATCAAACTCAAATAATCACATTTATGGCTAATTAAAATAGTTAAATCTCATGTTTATTGCTGAATAAATAAATAAAAACTCATGTTTTTATTCAACATAATAAATTATCAATATCGATTTAGTAGAACTTTTCCCTTTTATTGTGAAGAGTAGAGGATCAAAATCCATTAAAAGAACACTTTCAAATAAACTATTCTAAAATCTTTTGAAAATAAAATAAATAATTTTTAAGAGTTACTGCCTATTTTTTTTTTTATTAAAGATCAATACCCCCAATACTCTCTTTATATTGAATTCTTAAGTAAATAAATGTTTATGTAATTCAATCAAATAATTTATGTTACACGGTATTATTTATTAGACTAAGATAGATGATTCACTTGATTAATTATTTGTCAAATTCACCTGGGTTTCGCAAGGAAAGTAAAATTATAAATGGAATAATCATTTCGCTAGTTTATAGTTCGTATAGTTTTAATGACACTGCACATGTTTTTCATTTATAGCACATTTTGAATTTGAATTACATTATATTTAAATTTAATTTTTTAAAATATTTTAAAAGGCATAGCTGTAAAAATAGTAAGGTCTTAAATGAGGTATGAGGTTGAGTTTTCACTTTGCATTTATATCCCGTATATCTCTGGACAAAATGTGTACCTCGGCGCAGGGTTGCATGTTTCCATTTTTCGACAAAACCCTAAAATGTTACGATTAATCTAGAACAAGCAATTTTTTTTCTTGAACAAACTTGAGTATTTTTTCCTAAATATTATAATAACATACACTTAACATACTTATATTACTAATCTATTGAGATAATATATTGGTTAAGAAAGAGTTTAAATAGTCTTCTTCATATAAATTAAGACTTCTTTTACAAACTTCTTTAAATGAATTTTTAAGAGAGAAAAATATGAAAAGAAAATTAAACTAAATTTGTTCATTTTATAATTTTTTTTTTCAAAATTTTAACTTATGAAAGTTTTTTTTTCTTATTCATATATTTTTTCTTCTCAAAATTATTGTTTATCAGTGTGCTCTCTTGCATTATGGACACCATCAGTATACTAAAAATATTTATGGAAAGTCATTTTGAACATTATTCAATACTCACACAAGTGCAAAATATATTGTAGCAAGAAAAAAAAAAGATTCTTTGGTAAATTAAGGTTCAAGAGCTGAATAACCATACTTTAAAATGATCGAGCAAAATTAATTTAGTTGATGGTCCTTTTATCATTGTGAATGAAGCCAAAAATTGAACAGGCGTGACGAAGAAGCAACAGTCTGAACCTTGGTTCGAAACTAAAGCAAAAAAAAAAACCAAAAATGATAGTAGTAAATAATTTTTATGAAGTTTATCACAACATTTTACAATTTCTTGCTTTAAACGATGATACACGTGGATTGAATATAAAAAAATGAATGATAGAAATACAACAACATTTGTATGTTACACTTGAACTTTCACAAACACACGTGAGAGCCATAACTTGCCTTTTTCTATTATCAGTATCCAAAAACCATTTGCTTGAAAACTATTATGTAACCACTGAGCTCCATGGAGGCCATGTTGTCATGTATCTAAGAACTCTGCACTTTCCCTTGAGAGTGTGCATGAGATTTGGCAAGCCCTTCTTTCCACCCTTTCTGACGTGCTCTGAGTTCCCACAATGCAGTGAGCTTCTTCTGCGCCACTAATGCCAACTCAGACTTCTCCCTAGCCTCCTCGCACGTTTCCATCCCTGAATTACACTTGTCAGCTTCCTTCTGATACTGAGATGCAATCTTCTTTGCCTCAAGCAGTGCCATGTCAGCATGTTGCTGACTTTCCATGGCTTGGTTCTCCCGCAGCTTCAGTTCTTCTGTCAATAGCTCTGCAAAATTCTTTTCGGTGTCTTTACTCACTTCTGGATCAGACTTTGCACAATCTGGATAATAGTTCCAATCAAGAAAAGGAAGATCAGCTGTTAATAATAGTTCAAACCACAAAAAAGCATCAATGAAAATAGTATGTTTTGTGACAATGCAGCAGCTGCTGCTGGCGAAGTACAACTTCTGCTATAGAGTTTTCATGTTGTTTTCTAGCAGAGGCTTATCCAGTACAAGATTAAAATTTGTTGTTCATAATATTTAAAGTGGGCAACAAATCATAAAGCAACATCTAAGGAAAATTTTAGTACAAGAAGGATTTTGACATTGACATTTAGTTTGATACCTTAATTTAAACACAATAGGTTGTAAGTTGCCTCAGCAATCTTTTGCAACACAAGTACCAAAACTGTATGTAGCAAATGACATGAATACTGGGGTGACATAAACTAAAAGCGCTAAAGTAGACCTAGTTCAAGATAAACAGATGTTTTAAACATGAAAGTAGGCCAAGAATTAACTTTTTTTTTTCGCTTTTCACAATCAAAAGGGAAAACATACGAAAGATGCATGAGATTTATGATCCTAAATTATGATCGCTGAGGAGAACTAATAGTTATCTTACTGCTTAAAGTTACTTAACATTATTTACTTCAACTCCAACAGTTCTACTATACCAGTGTTGCACAGAAAAAAGTATATCAAGAATGGATGGATTATTATATAATTCACTGTAGTTCATCCAGGAGACAAAACCAACCTCCAAAGGAAGTGTTGCTCAGCCCTGCAGAAACACAGAAAGAAACTGAAATTAGTACATGCTCAATTTTCAATTAGATGAAGACAAGGAAGTACTATATTAACCACGATGACACTCAATTGGAACTACAATAGTTGTCATAGTACGAAAAAAATGAGATTATAATTAACATGATTGTGGATTTATCAGTGATAACCGAAGGAAATAATAGCAACCCAAGGTTATGGTACTTAGTTTCACATCTGTTGTTTCTAAGTAGTTTCATAAATTTGACAGTGAAAGTGCAGATCAACATGGATGCAATTTTTAACTTCAATTGACAATTACTTTCTTCATAACTTATTCTTAATATCAAATTTAAAACAATGGTAAAGTGTAAAGAGGAAGCGGGAGAGGTAGATCAGGTTTCTTGTTAGGCACTAACATTCACTTGAAAGTTCAAGTGCAAATTATTGTCAGCAATTCATCAAGATTTTAAAACCCCACCGTTTCCATTGCTCTAACAACTGTACTAGCCAGTCCCATCAAGCGTTTCATGTAAAAGTTTGAAACCTCTAACTCTTCACTGGTCTACTTAAGTCCAAAGCAAAAACAAAAAGCCTAGCACAACAGAGGTAAAGAAGCAAACCCCTCTGCACCATCGTTTAGCAAGTTTTATCAACAGTGTCGTCTCATCAAATCACTCATCCCGGAGAACAGAACCACAAGTTTAAGAATTAATTGCTTAAGTCAGTTGAAGTAGTCATGATTCAACTTCCCCGATTGAACTAACACCCACTTTTTACACAAATAAAATAAAAACAAAAATAAATAAAAATACCATCAGTGCCCAGATCTCAAAAACTCATCCAAAGGCAGCCCAATTAAGAAAAGATGATTTTTTTAGCAAGATCATGAAACGGGTAATTGTGTAATTAAGGAAATCAGATCTGAAAGAGAACAGAGAAAGACCTTGGGGAATGGAAAGAATGGGTTGAGAAGAGCAATCACAGACGCAGGGGGCACAAGTAGAAGGAGAAGAGTGGCTCACTGCAGCCAAACCTTCAACGAAATGCCAGTAGAGAGGGGGACCCACTATGTATCCTGCTATGCAGAGAGCCACCACCACCAAACTCACTCTCAACACCACAGCCTTTGATTGGTCCATAGCCATCTTTCTCTCTCTGTGCTTTGGCACACACAAACTCAAGGGAAGACAGTAATAACAGAAATCTAGTGAGAGAAAAGGAATGAGTAATGGAAAGTAAAGACGGTGTCTTTGGGGCCGTCGGCAATGCCAAGTGGAGAGTTTGAGAAGTTGTTGACACTGCTTCCTCTTGTCTTCCCCTTTCTTTCTCCATTTTTAATGTTTTTTATTTTCTCCATCACAGATTTCATTTTCGTCACTGTTACAGTCTTGCACAATTTATTCGATTTCGTTATTGTAGAAATAAATTGGAAATTTAAATATAATGTTGAATGTAAATTTCTAACAAAAATGTATATTGGTAAATTTAAATTCATTTTATAGAAAAAAATAATCTCATTATTTAAAAATAAATATTCTGTAATGCAATATATAACTACATTTATCTAACTTTTTCTTTGTATACACATTAAAAATGTAAAATAAAATTAAAGAAATAACTTTCTTTTGTTAAATTTTCTGTATTAAACTATACAATAGGATTTTTTCTTTTATTAACTTTGACTTTATCTCATTTCTAAATTTAGCCAACAATATTCTTTTATATATATATATATATATATATATTATATGCATAAATTTTTTCGAGTGAAACAAAGAATGATTTATATTTTTTTACTAAAATATGACAAGGTTTTACAAAATACATCTTTCACGAAAAAATAAATATAAAATATTTTAATTTGAATATATTTCAGCTTTGATTGTAATTATAATATAAAGTAAAATATAAAATTGAATGTTGACAAATAATTTTTTTCCATATATTAGAAATAAAATAAAAATTCTCGTGGAAATAAAACATGTTAATGCAGTTGATTTACTTATTTTGAATAGGGGATCACATCTTTCCCTTTCTCAAATAATCTTCTTCGAAATGATGGATTTTTTTTAATTTTATCACTTTTCTTCTTTCAAGGCTATAATTACTATTTTAATATCATCCTAAGTTAATAATATAGTTTTTTTTTTCATTTATAGTGATAAACAAGTTTGAGATATTTTCACTAAATTTCTGTAATTTATTTATTTATTATTAAAATGGAGAGAAAAAAAATTATTTATAAGTTTGGTTAAATTGTGTAGAAATCGTGATGGTGTAAGATCTCTTTAACTTTGATTAGGTGAAAGAAAGAAATCGTGTCATGATGATTCAAAAATATTTAAATGGAACATTGTGCTCAATATGTACAACTTTAATTAATATTTTGATTAGAATTTAATTGAAGTTATGTATAATTAACAAAATTTTAACATTAAAAAAATATTTGAAGTCATACATGATCGTAAGAACTTTATTTATTTTAGTTTTTTTATTGAAATTGTGTTACTTATACATGACTTATTCAATGATTAATTCCTTTTAAAACAATTTTCATGTTTTTTTTTCTCAGCATCTTCATGTGTTAATTAAGAGGTGTAAACTTAATAAGTTAAATTAAATAATAATTTATTTAAAATTTGTGTTTAACAAAATAAAGAAATATTGTATTAAATATTGGTATTTTTAACAGTGTGTTAATTATAAATGAATGTTTAGATTTATTAAGTTAAATTAAGTATTATTTATTTTGAGTATATCAATATTTAAAGTAAAGAATCGATGTATTAAAAATATATTTAGCACTTAAATTTACAATATTTTAATAAATTATCTTAAAAATAATTTAATAAACTTTGTTGTAGAATTAATTAGCATGTATATTATGGTATTACATTATTTTATTAAGAGAAAAAAAGTATGGGTAAATTGAGTAAACAAAGAAGAAGACTACAAGATTAAGTAAAATAAATTAAATTTAAAGTAAATGTGAACCATAATGTTGTGAGATAAAATGAAACAAACTATTTATGAGACGACGTTGTGTGTCATATAATGGTCTTTTTCTTTACCTCCAAGGATAGAGAGAATATTAATCATAATATAAATATATATCAATATATTATATTTTTATAATTATTCATATAAGACCGTATAAGTTATAAGAATTATATATATATATATATATATTTTAAATAATAATAATAATAGTAGTAGATGTCACATCTTAAAAGGGTTTTAAAAAGGAAAAACAGTTTATAATAACTTGTGAAATAGACCTTAAACATGATGTGTTTTATGTAACTTGTATTCTGAAAAGAACTAAAGTCTGATAGATGAATTGTGGATTTTGTTATATGAGTCTCCTATATTAATAACATTTGTGATATGAGTTAATTTTTTTTATAAACTCTTCATTCTTTATTTGTTTTATATATAAACACATTTTCATAGGTCCAACATAAATCTTTTCATAAAATTCTGGATTATCTAGCGGACTCATCCAATTTTTTTTAAAAGCTTTTCAAATTTTTTATTTACTTTATATATAAATACATTTGCATAACTGAGCATAAATCTTTTGATAAAAATCTGGATCAAAACACAACTGCAACATTATTTTTCTTGAAAGTTAACTCAAATAAAAAATTATTAGAAAATAACTTCCTCCGTTATTTATGTGTTCTTGTATTCTTATAAATTGAGTAAAAAAATGTTAATAAAATTTACTTATGCTAGTTTTTAAAAATGATATATTAATGTTTAAAAAAGGAAAAAAATATATCAAACTAAATAATATAAATAGTATAAAGAAAATATAATTTAATTATAAATATATAGTGTAAAATTAAATTAAAAACGGGTTATGTTATATTTTTTAAAATATGCAATGAAGTATAAAGTGATAAAAATAATAAACTAATATAAATAAAATAAAGAAAAATACAATTGAATTATAATATATAGTGTAAAATTAAATTTAAAAGCCGGTCATGTTCCACCATTAAAAAAAGATACATTAAAGTGAAAAATATACTAAACTAAATAATATAACTAAAATAAAGAAAAATATAACTTAATTATAATATCCTATATGTAAATATATAAAGCCCTCTCTTTATCCATGTTTCATCTTTCTTAGTTTAGAAGAAAACAAAATTGTTGTACAACACATGATGTAAATAATTGTCTTATAAACAGAATATATTCAAGTTCTCTATATAAAATGTGTAAGGATTAATAGTTTAAAAAATAATTGTCTTATAAATTATAGTTTAAATTAAGTTTTGAAAAAAATAATTTAGTATTTTGTTCATTTAATTTTATCTTTGATGGATGAGATATATATGAAACTTCTTAATTATAAAACTGAAGAATAAATTTAAGAAATTATAAAAGAAATTTTTTTTTTAAATATTTGATTGTTAAGATTGATAGCAGTTATATTTTTAAATTTATTCTTATGTTTTAATTTTCATAATTAAAGAGATTCTTTAAGTTTAACCTTTTCATTTATTATATGAGAATAAAGTATTATTGACTCACTTTCTATAAAAGATGATGATATTCTGAGTGTGTTGGGAAAATCTTAAACTTCCCCATTTTAGTTTCTCTCTCTCTCTCTATAAATATTTCAGTCGTTTAAACAATCTTGGATCAATTTCCAAAATGAAAAATATTCTAAACAAATTATTTTGTTGGTTTATATGTTGTCCAATTGTTTGCTTAAACTGAAAATGCTTAGTTTATTTTAAAAAAACGTAATTACCAAATTACTCAATGCATTTGAATAATATATTAATAGTAATAAACCTTTAATTTAGTAACTCCTTAAAAACATACTGTATCTATGTCTATGCATAAATAGTTACATTATGTAAACATTGAAAATGCATCATATGCATACAAAATATTCTGTTATATTCATCATGTTTTTGTTCATAGTTTCTAAACCTGATCAAGTAGCAACAGTGTTTCTAGATAGGTGTACAAAGAGAGATGTTAAGATAGTTGATTTGTATATTGTAGACATGGGGATCCTATACTTTCCTGTCTCAAATAATCCCTTTAGAAATGGCCAATAGCAAATTATCAAATAAACACTACAAAAAATCTCACCAATTCCACAATCCTTCTTGCTTTCAGTTGCCACCACTGCTTGCATTCCTAATAGCTTGATCATTATTGCTGTCAACTGCAACAATAAAATGGTAGTGCCTGGCAAGAAAACTAGGGATTCATCGAAGGTGTACCGGGCAGCATCTTTGTCATCTCCAGCATCATCTGTTGGGGGTAAATCTTTCTTTGTTATGTCAAATACAGTTTCAGATATTCTTAATTTCTTAAGAAGGACACTGAGAAAAGCACAAAAACCAGCATTCATGGGTGTTATTCTTGACATTCTTTGATTATTCCACCATGCTTTAACTGATAGCCCTTCTGCTAAATATACTGATACAGTGTATACCTTGTAAATTACAAGAAAAGCAACGGGAATACATATGCCATGCTCCTGAATTAAACAAAATACAAAGTTAACCTTCATATTATATGTATTCAAAATAAATATAAACATAGTAAAAAGTTGACCTTTGGAATTGAATCAAAACAAAATATATGGTTGTATCCTCACTAAGTAAAAAAATTCTATTTATCTCCTTAAATTAGAGATGATAAATGGGTTGGATATGACAAATGACCTGTCAACTTATTATCATTTAGACAGGACGACTCAACCTTTTAAACTTGTCAGTCTATATTTGTCTATTCCGTCTAATCCATCACTTTATCGGGTTAGCCCGTCAGTCATTTTTTTATTTTTGACACTTTTACATTGAAAATGTCATCCTTTTAAAATAAATATTTGTGGTTGTCAATATTTTATATAGAAATTTATTTACATTAATTTCTTTGTACATCATATAATTCATTGAAGTATTATTGATATTTACTTTATTTTGTTACATATTAAATATTTTTTTATTAAAATATTAAAGTTTAATTCAATTTTAAAGTTATTTCTTGTATTTTTATTGTCCAAAAAATGATATAAATCAATACAACTAAATAAATAGATAAAAAACAAAAAAAAAACAAAAAAATTGAAAAGTAGTGGGTCAACCCACCATCTCACAAGTCCATCGTATGAAAAGATGTGTTACAAATTTCATCCAGTATAATATTTGTGGGTAAGGTCGTCCCACCCCACTTTTAACGAGTCAGTAATGAATTTTAGGGTTTAAAACAAGTCAGACTATCATGTTTTACTATCCATACCTTAAACTAGTAATAATTACTTTAATATTTTCCCGATCATTTATATTATAAAGAAAATTTTGGGAATGATGCCAAGTAATAAAAAAAACCTACAATCTCTTATACAGTTTGTCTAATATTCTACCTTTTATTTAGTCTCAATTTCTACTTTGATGGTTACACTTAAGTTATATTTAAGGATTATATAATTAACAATCCTCAAATGTAAAATTATGGATAATTGATTAAGTAAGAATGCTTTATGCAGTTTTAAAAGCAAAAAGAGAATAACGTAGAGTTGGATTTGTGTTTTGTTTAAATGTTGTTGTTGTTTAATTTGTTTACCTGTGGCAAGAAATTGGAGTTGGTGATGATGCAGTGTGCAAGAAGAGACGCATAACATACTTCAAAGAATGGTCTTAGCCCCCAATTCATAATCCACATATATGCTATGCACTGCCTGAAAGTAAGCTTATGAAAAAGGGTGGCAAATATAGGACAGTGCTTGCTTAAAAAGATCTCCAGCAACCCTATGGCCCATCTCTTCTGTTGGGCCATTGTAGTTGGGCCACCTCCTGGAGCAAAGCCTGTGAAGGCAATGGGCCTTGGTGTACACAATTCTGATCTCCAACCTTTTTCATGTATTGTCAGTCCAGTCAGCACATCCTCTGTTAGTGATCCATATATCCAACCCACCTATAATTTCCATCAAACCCATTTCAGCTTCAATTTCAATACAATATTATACATGAAAAATAAATAAATTACTTTGCAAGTAAACCTTATACACTTATTTCTCATTTTTTTTTCTTAATACCACTACAAGAAAATCATGAAATAAAAATTAATTTTTAGAGACCAAAATAATTAGTTGCAATAGTAACTAAATTAGAGACCTTAAATAGTTTTTAAATTGATATCTAATTAGCAACCAAAGTTTTTGCTACCAAATTTAGAAACTAAATAATTGGTAGTTAAAACATTGATTGTTAATTAGATACCAATTTAAAAACTATTTAACAATAATAGAAATTAATTTACAAACCATTTTTTAGTTTATAAAATGATCTCTAGTTTAGTTACTATTGCAACTAATTATTTTGATATCTAAAAATTGGTTTATATTTCATGATTTTCTTGTAGTAGTATAGAATGTATTTTATAAATAATCCATTATATAAAAAGAATGTTGAGTTACATTTGTTTATTCTCAAGTCTTCAAAATAATCGCCACGTTTCAATTGCATTAATAAAGTCTCACATGTAACCTAAATATAAAATTTTAGTCTCCAATACTTATAATATTATTAGACTATCAATTTCATTGTGTATTCACATTATATCAAACGTGAAAAATAAAGAGATGTTATAATATGTGTCATGGTACAGTATGATTTTTATTAAGATAAAATTTTAATGACTCTAATATTATGTTAGAAAGTTATATTGGAAAGTTGACTTTTAAGTCTAATTTATTTTCGTAAAAGATAAGAAAATGTAAGATTTAATATATGATGAATTACAAATACAGTTAAATCTTAAAATAAGAGTAATTGTTCTCTTTATATATTTGAGTGAGAGAAGAGAGGTGAAAACATAAATATCAATTAATCTTAGCTATATGTATGAATAGAGTTAAATAATAATGATTTTTGTCATCTTCACTTTCTATGATGTCTTGTCTTTTACACTCATTCACGTATTAAAGTATATTTTTTCTAGATTATGTGGCTGTAAAAAGTTAGCTAAAACTAATTTAAAAAACAAATTATTTTTGACCAATTTTAAGTTTGATTAATCAAAGACTTGCACATGTTTAGCTGGAATAACTATATTTCTATAAACTCTCTTAAATGGTTGTTTAATATACCTGTTTGCCCCATCCTGTGCCATATTCATATCCACAACTAGCAACTTGGCTTGCTAAGTCAATAACTTGAGCAATATTATCAGCATTTGGCGAATATCTTCTTCCTTCCAAAGCACAACCAGCTGACTTCATTATCTCCTTTGAAGCTCCAAATTTTTGTTTTAATTCCTCCTCTGATATGCTGTTTCCTGAAAAAATGGCTAGAATAAACAATAGATAAACAATAAAAATTAAATTAATAGATGCATATTCCATTCACGGATATGCTGAAATTAATGGTTTACATCAAGAGAATTTTGATATAAATTTGATGTGCTTAAATTAGGTTATTTTATATTTAAACCAATATCAGGAGAGTTTTATCTCTACCTTTGCTTTGGAAAGAAACATTTCCACTTAAAATTAATATAATCATACATGCCCTGAAGGTTCTAGATCAAGAGAACAATTCCATAATAAAATGTTCTTAATTACGTGTATGTACGTTGAAACCTAAACTAACACAATTTTTTGTATGATTGAAAAATTGCATAAAATTTTGTTTTATGCAATCGAATGACTAAATATTTTTTTTTCTTGAGATACTAAAGTAATACTATCACTTGATTTTCACTTTTATATAAGGATTAAAACAGCAAACTATATACTGAACACAGTACTAAATTATAATCGTATCTTCAGAAACTGAAATCATGAAAACATAAAGGTATCTCTGTAACATGTACCCTTGTGAACGTAATCTGGAGAAAGACCATAAATAACTTTTCTTCTATGGAAGCAGTTTGTTCCAGCGTAGAAAGGCCCTTGCAGTCCAGCTAATCCAGTTGCAAAGTACTGCATTATATAGAAAGAGATTTTCTTAGAAGTAATAAATTGACCTAACTTAGATGGTACTATAAAGATTAGTATTTAATTTCAACCACCTTAATCAAAATTGCCATCTGGTTTCCAAAAGGGTCGTCCTTTAATGTAGCATAGAATTGTTGGGGAAATTGAGCAAATGCAACTTCTTTTTGCCCTTTGGGATCAAGTAAAATGCACAACGCATCATGAACAATCTTTGGATTATTTACAATCATGTCACAGTCCACGTTCAACATAAAGGGAGCATTGGTTATCAACCCCGAGACTCTTGTCTGAAATATAATTGGAAGTTGAATCAAAGGAGAGAAACTCAAAGATTATCTGAGTTTGTGATGAAAAACATGGCTAAAAGATGAGTGTAATGAAGGAGTTCACAAACTGAATATGCTAGTGCATACAGCAAAACCTAACCACATGAGACTTACACAACTTTTTACTATATATGCACCATTGAGATTCACCATTGATGAAGTGAGATTCACCATTGAAAAATATCAGAAAAGCAAAATAGACAGTTTCTCACCAAAACATTCATGGCACCAGCTTTGAAATGATGAGAATGTTTTGGCCTCTTCTCTCTAGATATATAGATCAAATGCGGTAACCCATCTTCAAGCTCTTCTTTGTTCTCCCATATAACCTAACAAATTCATAATATAAGTAAGCAGTGGCATTTTTATTAAAATAAAGTGAAAAACATGTTCAAGTTATTATACTTTTCTAAACACTGCTGAATCCGCAGAATAATTGAAGAGAAATTCTGGTTTTTTCGCCAAAAGCTATCCATGTTTGCACATCAAAATCAGATATTGCACAAACTCACGCACAGTGTATATGATTAATAATACTATTATATTCAGATTCAACCTTTTATTTAGGAAAAAATTTGTTATTTTTTAGACGGGCAGCGAAACCAGTGTGCCCCTATACTGTTTTGCTTGTAACATAAACAAAACAAAATTTACTATTTAAAAACAATCATATGACAAGAGAAGATACGTGACGGAAATGAATATAGAAAGAATAAGATTTGTTTTGATATCGTTGAATAGTTCAACACTTGTGACTTAGATAAGTGTTGCATATACCTTGATTATGGATGGATGATTTGTCTTCTCAGTGTTTGAGAAAACAGCAAAGTCTCCATAATTTGGATTTGATTTTTGGGATGCTTCCAATTCTATTTTTCTGCTAAGATCACCATACATATCCTGCCGACACACAACGACACAACCATTTTGAAAGTTTCTGGTCAGAGACACCATCTTATTTTAATCTTAAGTCAAATTAATAGTAGTTTAGTTACTATTTATTGATTTTAGTTGTCTTCATGCTTTTCATATATTAGTAGCCAAAAAGTTTTATTTTTGGCATTACATATCTTTTCTCTATTTGTTGAATGTGGTAGAATAGTTTATCCTTTTTATCTTTCAGTCATACATATAACTTCTCTCCAAAATTAAATCAGTTGAACAATCTTCACTACAAATAAAATCACTAAATATAAATTAATTTTAGAGACAAAAAATAATTAGCTGGTATAGTGACTAAATTAATTAAAAATAATTTTAAATACTAAAAAAAATATTGATTTCTAAGTTAGTTTATCCTATTGATAAATAGTTTCTAAATTGATATCTAATTATCTATCAATGTTTTAACTATCAATTATTTAAATTTTAAATATTTGGTAGGTAGCAAGAACTTTCATAACTAATTAATTAATTAGTAATTTAGAAACTATTTATCAATCATAAAAACTAATTTAGAAAATATTTTTTTTAGTCTTTAAAATGATCTCTAATTTAGTCAATATAACAACTAATTATTTTTAGTTTCCATTAAATGATTTTCTTGTAGTGCTTATCCTTAGTATTATCAATTAAGATTTCAGGTTTAATATTATTAGTTAACAAAAATCACAATTTTATTAAATCTGTTGTTTGAACTAAAAAAGGTGAACAAGATGATGCTAAGGCAAGTTACAGTTTAGGTATATGAAAAAATGCTACTTACATTTTTTTAAGATAAAATCATTTAATTAGTAAAATATTGAAAACTATATTGATTTTTTACTTTCCATTATCTAAATTTACAATTTTTTTTGTTCTCTCTTTGTGATTTTAATTTTTTTTTCAAACAATCATAGGTTTTTTCAATATTATAAATACATAAAGTTCTTTCAAATATTTAAATTCTCGTATTATAGATTCATTAAAATCAAACCAACAAAAATCTAATATTTAAAAGAAATTTTATTAGTTATCACATTCCTATATAGTTTTATTAAAATTTACAAAAATTGTATGCTAAAATAATCTTCTAAAAATCTAATAGATGAAATTATTTTCATAAGAAATTAAGAATGTCTTCTATGTTATTTGACAACTTTTTTTTAATTACCTATCATTTTTTAATAAATATAAATAAAATATATTTATATTTTAGACCCTTTCTAAGTCTAACTTTTTTTGTATATGTAACATTTTAAAATTTTTTACTTTGATTATACGAATAGTAAATAAAATTTAAAATGATAAATATATATAATGATACCAGGTAGTTAATTGAACAAGTAAAAGACCAAGAAACATAAACAAATGTCCACATTATACCAATGAAAACTTTCCTATTAAGGAAATAAAAAAGACGTCTTCTCCTACCAAAAACAGCAAGCTGATTTACTTAGCAACAAATAAAACATGCCGCCTGATATATACCATAAATAAAAAATAATTTTTTTTCCTGATATATAATTTTAATTTGATTATAATGTATTAAAAATTATAAAATCAAGACTTACAACAAATAAAATTTGTGATATATTAGAGAATGTGATGATATCAGTTTTTATTTTATATATATATATATATATATATATATATATATATATCACCTATTAATTGAAACTCCATTCTGTAGAAAATAGATTTGAGGAAATTATGTATTATTTAACAAAGACTTAACAGACTGTTTCTGTTTCCTTTGTCCAAAAATATATAATGTTTATGTTTGCATTATGATATATATAATTATGGAAGTTACCTTCATTTGTAACCATTCTTGTTTGAATTGTGGTGTGTTGTTGGACGTGGAGACCTCAAGTTTGTCAGAGAAGTATCTGAATGGAGCTCTAATTTGCACGTCGTATTTCTTACAGAATGGTACCCAAAACTTGGCAAATTTGGAGGCTTCTTGAAGAGCATAGAAAGTTAGGGGGGAACAACCATCGTCAGAAACATAACAAGCAAGCTTGTGAGGTGGGTAATCAAGTGCCAACAGAGACAACACAGTGTTCACTGTGATAATGGGTGGTTCAAGGACAGAGTCTGCTGTTGTCACAAACAAATCCACTGGTGGAAGATCCTGCACACTGCTCACAAAACTCACTAATAGCAACAAAAAAGGCATGCATGCATATTTAATGTCTACACTCAAAATTTTACTCGCTATTTGTAATGATAAAATATACTACTAACTCATCGTTAGAATAGAAATATTTTTTATCAGTAGCAGCAAAAGTTGCTCATAGAAAGAAAGTAACAACAACTGTTGATGATAATTATAGGTTTTATAAAAGAAAGTAACAACAACTGTTGATGATAATTATAGGTTTTATAAAAGAAAGTAACAAAACAGTTGATGGTAATTGAATTAGCAAGGCATTATAAATGAAAGTATAGTTAGCTATTTGTAAGCAAATGGAGTCAATACCTTTGTAAGAGACGTTCTGGGTAGGTTTTGATTACTGCTGGACTCCACTGAGTGGCGAGGGTGAAAAACCAAGAGATGGTGAACCATGATTCGCAGACAAAAGCAACAAACCAAGGGAAAGAGTAGTTGTTGACAGAGATAACGCGGTAGCCAAGCAGCAACAAGAGAAGGATTAAGAGCAAACTCTCCGTTACCCTTTTATAAGTATGCTTGTACCAGTGTTTCTCATAGAGGGGGAAAGAGTTTTGGTTGGCCATTGATTTGAGCTAAGATGTTAAGAGAGGTGTATGTGTGTGTGAATATGAAGACAATGAACCAAGGTGTATTTATAATAAACAAATGAGTGTCGTAAAACAATTACACATGGTCATTTGCTAAGTAAGACAACAATTGACTGTTTAACACTTAATTAACATTTACTGGCCGTCCTAGATGCTTTTTTGTTGTTATTGTGGCAGCAGCCAGCTCAATTATTGGATGGTTATTGTTAACTTATTTTGCACCCAGTTTTCTAGTAACTTGTTTCATTGGCCATCAAGGTTTATACGTCTGAAAGAGAAGAAGCAAGAGATAGATAGATAGATACATGTCACAGAAAAAATTTGTGATCCGTCGCATTACGTAGATTATTAGACCACTACTCTATAACACATGGTAGAAAAAAACACACCGTGCACAGGAAGCGGTGTAGGGACAGGACCACTAAGGTGAAGATCGAAATTTTATGTGAAGGTGATCGCTACTAATAAGTATCGGTCTGCATTACGGTCCCCATCTGAGCTTTCCAGAGCATTTCAACCACACCGGTCACAAATTGCTGCTAGATATGTTCAACATGTAGATATCATATTCGTAAACCTCTGCATATTCTAGATGGAAAAGATTTATTTGAAACTAGAGTAAAAACATACACTTCATAATAATATTACAATATTTAAAATTAAAATATTATTTTATTAATTTGTAAAGCATATACTTTTCGTGTTGGGAGCGTTTAATTCTCAATTAAGGAAAAGTTGTCCTAAACACATGCGACGAAAAGCTAATGTATTTCTATCTATATAATATATGGATGAATATTGTAACAACTTTAAAAATAAAAATTCAAAAACATCATTATTCTTTCATTTCAAATTTTTTCATTTTATAAGAATTTTCATCCACTTTTTTTGATAATTATAATATTTCCCAATTATATGTATTCATTAAAACAATGAAAATGAATTAATTAATTTATAATAAAAATAATACAATAAAAATAAGACAAATTAAAATAATTGAATTATCCTTAGAAAATCCATACTTCCAACTAGAAGTACAAATTATTGCTTCCACATTTTAAGGAAAAAGACGATTCCAATATTGTTAAAAATTTGAGACCCAATGCTAAATGCAAATGCAATGCTAAATGCAAATGCAACTTTAGTTGTAGGGATGCTCAACAAATCTCTAGCCATTAAAGCAAGATTTGAAAAGTGTTAACTATTATATTTCCACCATTCTATCATATCCATTTGTTCTAAAAGGTCAAAATTCAAAGTTGGTTCATCCAAATAAGTGTTCAGTTTTGTCCTTCCAGCTTTATTAGCTACTTGAAGCTTGCGCATTTTTAACTCTTATTATAATGTATTAAGTTAGTAACATGAATAATGGACCGCTGCAAAAAAAAAATTAAAAATGAATTAAAGTGCATTATTAAAGTAAGTAACTTACATAAAAAAAACTTGATTTAGACATAGATGAGGATGAAGATTGTCCTTGTTTATGCTTTTGAACATTTAATGATGTTGTCAAACCTTTGGTAGAATATTCAACAAAAAGTTTGTATAATTTTTTCTTGATCTTTTCCAATTTCAACTCCCAAGTAAGTGAATCAATTTTTTCAAAGCAAAAACTTAATGTTTCTAACTTCATCCTTGGATCTAAAATTGCACCAAATGCAAGTACAACGCTATATCCATCCTAATATTTCTCAAATTTTACTATCATCAATTTAGCCATTTTCTTAATTAGTACATCCTCATCATTCACATTTCCCATCAACAAACATTGAATTTTCCAAACTTGTAAAAAATACAAGTTAGAAGTAGGATAACTTGTAGCAAAAATCAAGTTAGTGATATCATAAAAGGGTAATAAGAACCTACAAATTTTTCCAGCTCTCTCCCACTCTTCCTCTGAAGGGCAATATTTATAAGATTCATCAACCATGTGGAAGCTTCCAAAAACAAGTTGATATTTAAGAACACTTTTAATCATCAAGTAAGTAGAGTTTCATTTTGTAGCGACATCAAGACACAACCCACATTATGCATCAATATCACTAAACCTTTCATATACATTCTCCCAATATCAGCCTTAATAGTGTTTATAGAAACCATAATTGCATTAGGACACAAGTAGTTTATCCAAGTCCTAAGTTCGGGATACTCAACAATCTCTTCATTATTAATATTAACGGCCGATATCTCTCATCTTATTTTATTTCATTGATTCAGCTTGGTTTAGTCCTCTAAGTTTTAAAACTTGGTTGCTTGTTGTTAATTTCTCAAATCTAGACAAGTTACTAAATAAACTGAGGGGAACAGATAAACCTAAAAACTGAAATCAAAATATAAAACAAGTGATCCAAATGTCGGAAGTAGAAGCAAGCACTACACTGAGTGTACGTTCTCGACAGCGTGAAGCACAGTCGTGCGTGGAGGAGGTTGGTCGTGCCACCGTGCGTGTCGTGCGTGGAGGTTGCGAAGTGGAGGTGGAATGATGTCGTCGTGCGTGGAGGTTGCAGAGTAGAGATGGAGGTTAGTGGGCCAACCCTCCCTGCCCCGCAGTTGGCCTGTGTGGGCTGTGGGTTATGCGGGGCGCGCTTAAGCGGGTTGATTTACTGAGCTTGCCCTGTGCTTTTTACTAGCAGGTTATGGGCCGACCCGCATGGCCCATCCCTAGGTTTAACTAACATAAAGTAGGCTACATATTAAAAATAATAAATTTAGCATTGCTTTTTGGGATGCTATAATGGATATAAAACTAAATAATTAAACTTAGCGTCAGTTATAGGAATACTACCACTACAACAATTTTTTTTATTTACATACCGACTATTACATACAGATTTAGATCCGTATGTAAAGTGAGCGTTAAATACGAATATTTACATACATATTTAATTCAATATGTAAATAGGCATTAGATACAATTTTTTTTGCATGTAAGCCAAAATTGATTACATACGAATTTAATTAGTATGTAATGTTGGCGCTATGAAGAGGGAATGATTTTCGAAGGATTTATGTACATGTATTACATACATAATTAAAAAAAATAAAAGTGTGGGCGGTTAAATATCATTTTTGGCCACTGTTGTTTATAATTATATCATATACATGCGTGGCTAAAATTACCTTCACTTCGTCAATGAATTCACTAAGTTTTAAAGACTCCATTGAACTGATTCCAAAACATAAATCCCAAATTCGTGCCCCAATTCTGAAACCAAAAATCCTAAACATCTTCTTCAAAGTCAGATTGTTTACCAACCGGACTATCAATGTGTGTGAGCAAGGTAAGCGGTTCGTAAGCAATTTGTAAGCAAATTTGTTCTTCCAATCCATGCCGAAAGCAAAATATGTGAAAGGATAACATTTTCGTAGATTGTCTCCTAAATATCTATTCCTCACATATTTAAAAACTTCTTATCATTCATTACACACAAATGTTATAAAAAAAAGAACATTTCAAATCTATTCTTAGCATTCAAATATGTTAAGCATTATCACTTAGGTCAGATGCTTAGAAGTACTTTCCAGTCAAATCTAAGGATCAAAATCATGAATAAAGATTCAAACTTTAAGAATAAAATGACAATACCAATCATCAATCAAGAACAAAATATGATAAATAAATATCACATCAATACATAAGAGTTTGAACATATCATTCTCAATCCCAAATGGAAGAATTAGCCACTTATATTGGTCATTACAAGCATGAAAAGCAAGAAAAGAAGATCCATGGTGTTTCTCCTTGATGACCGCCTCCTCTAGGAATTTCTATCTCTCAATATCCTCCCAATGATGTTTAGGGTTTGCCTCACGCCTTCTATTTAACCTAATTGGGCTTGGGTTAAGTGACATGGCTCAAGGGAAATATTGCTTGCTTAAGAGAGTTTAATGAGAAAAAGCCAAACTTCACCAAAGTGAACTCGCTTAATCGAGCCTTGGACGAGTCCCTCTGGAGTGGTCTTGCTTGGGCGAGTTTGGACGAGTTTCAATGTTCCAACTTTGCCTTTTCATCTTGTCTTTAATTTATCTATTCTCATTTATCCTTTTTATCTCCATTTTCCCATAGATTCATGAAATTAACACAAATTTGAGAATAAATCGTTCATATTCATCTTATAATCCAAAAATATGTAAAAAAGGTTCAAATTTCTAAATTAGAGGTTAAATTATAACTATTTTATCAATTAAAGTCCATAAATGCCTATCTTTTTACATGAAATATTACCAAATTATGACACTTATTAGAACATCTTAAGTATTTTGCTTAAAGAGGTTAGATGTAACCTAGGATTTGAGTGAACTAGTACAAAATTTGGCTTGTTAGTTAGTATTAATGGAAGTTAGTTGCATCTCTTAAAATTAAATTACTTACTAATGTGTTTTGCTTGGTTTTATAAGAAAGTTGTACATGTATCTGAGTTTCTTTAGTGTTGTACATGTATCTGAGTTTCTTTAGTGTCGTACATGTAATAGATTATCCGTTTTTCTTTACTAGTTTGCAAGACTGAACTTTTAGCCTTCCGATACCAACAATACTTAAGTTTTCTTAGGTTTCTGAGTTGAGGTTATTGCATTAAAAGATTTTTTGAATTAGAACCCTGTTTATGTTGAAGATCCTACATCGACTAGAGATGAGGATATTATATATAAGTGGGTGCAAACCTCAACCTCATGAGCCGGTTTTATGGGGTTGAGTTAGACTTAAAGTATACTTCGTAATATGGTATCAGAACTATTTTCGAACCTATCCTAGCGAGTATTTGTTAAGTTTATTCAAGACCTAAACCTATTTTTATTTATATTTGGATACATTTTCCTTGGTTTTAGCCACCACAATGCTGATAGAATTCAATTTTTACTTTTATTCTTGTTAAATCAGAATATATTATACTGAAAGTCACAAACTTCACTTCAAGAGGTGATGAATCCCCCTTGAAGAGTATTCCGTTGTTGGATTTACAAACTATATTGACTTAGGGATTGAGTTATTAATAAGGTATTCTTTTTCGTTGTAATTAGATGTATTCAAATTTATTGCAGTCGCACCAATGTGATACAATCTAATTTTCTGTGTTAGTCAGCAAACAATATCCCAGACTCCACCTTGCTAATAAAAACTTCTTGCTAAAGGTAGAAGAAAATTGATGCAATGCTGTGCAGATTTATATAGATTATATATGATGCATCTAAGTAAATTATTTCTCATCTTTTCAAGCAAAGGTTGGACCTCGTAGCTCATCCATTGAACTTGCATTCAAGTCAAGGTAGAAACATTTTTTCACTTTCAGTATTTAAAGTGATTTTTTAATCTTGTCGTAGTTCTTTATCCCCTGTTGCTTTCTCTAGTGCTATTGTGACTTGTTTAGCATGTATGTATTACAAGGTGAACAACTATATAGTCATGATATGATGATCAAGTGTCAACACCTATATATAACATAATACATAAGCTTTATATCATGATTTTGTTTTTTGATTTGGTCACAGAAAGTTCTAATCCTACTTCTGTCCCTGCCCAAGGTTTCACTTGACCTAAATCATAGGCCATACATGCCTACCCGTTGGATTGTACCCATTTTGACAGCTCTAGTGCTACCTCATTAATAGTTCATCAATTTCTATGGGAGGTACACATGACAAATGTTCTACAATCATTGATGTTATACAATTATCAATTTCTCATTCTGTAAAAAAAAAATCAACAAGTAAAATCTGACTATGTGGTACTTAATAGATTTAATTAAATTTAAATGTAAATGGTAGTCAACATTATAATTAATTCTAAAGAAAGAAAGTATGATCAATAATCCTGGTATTTGGATGTTTGAAGTGCTGAGAATGTTCTGTTATTCTGTAGCCACTAGAGATCGTGTTGATGATAAAATGCAATACGGATTTGGTTTCGTATACAGAGCTTTTATTTCTTGATTGAGTAAATTATATGATTATATAAATGAATATTACCCTACCCATGCTACTGCTGGTTAAAATATTGTTGTACCATTCAACTTTACCTTTATATTGAGCTCATGGCATAGAATCAACTTACTCTTTCAAAACTTGTATCTTACACTGTTAAATTTGCATGTTCACTTTTGTTTGTTTGCAGTTATCAAAGAGGTTATCCCAATTTTGTAATGCTCACGCCAAGCAAGGAGCACTTAGCATCATGCACCACAATTTGGACATCAAGATAATGATTATGAAGAGTATTACAATTTGGACATCAAGATAATGATTATGAAGAGTATTAGGATCTTTAATCTTTAGATTTTTGAATTATGACACTTCAACGTTATGTTTAATTTAAAATTAAATGTGTATTTTATTTTGTTAGGTATATTGAATGATGCTTGATTGTTATATTCAATATTATAGATTCAACAAAAATTAGTAATAAATTGTTCAATTCGAACATGTTGAATTATTTCTTGGATTGGATAGGTTGAATGTTTCATTATACAAATATAAAAAATTTAAAAACAATTCATTTAATATTGTTTTTAGATTTTAAAAACATAATACTTACATTTTCAATAAAATATATTACCTGCATAACTAACATAAATATAAAGAGAGCAAACTATTAAAACAAAATTTTCAAAATTCTAAACTTTTTCATCTAATCCTAAGTTGAACCTAGCATCTTATTGTTGAACACAAGATGATTTTTTTTTAAAAAAAAGTTAAAACAAATTTTTTCTTATTTTTTACACTTTTTTTTAAATCACTTTTAGATTGTTGTAGATAATTTTTAGATATATAAAAATTTAGAAGAGTTTTAAACATTTTTCTGAAAGTGATTATCTTTCTATAAATTTTGTATTCATATAGTAAGACTGAAGTGATGATTATCTCGTCAAATTTTGTTTGAGTTATTATCTGAAATTATTCGAATAATACTTTTTAAAATTCTATTTTCATTTATTTTGAAAATATTATATCACTATTTTTTTTATTATATACATTCTGTTTTAGATTTTAAAAACATCATACTTACATTTCCAATAAAAGAACTCCCATTATAAAATAAATAAATAAATAAATATATAATTTAAGAGATATTAAGAATTAAAATTATAGTTTATTATAAAAATATGGTAGTTTTGTTATTATATAGTAGGTCTAAATTTAGTTAGAATAACTTTTTTTTGCTAGTGACTGATTTTGTTTGAATCGAACGAGGTAATAAATGGAATTAAGTAATTTGATTTGTAATTATTATTATTTTAAATTGTAGCGTGAGTTTGAAGCAATTAAAACATAAAATTTTAATGCATTGAATAATTAAATAAAGCAAGAATAAAGAAGGGTAATCTTTGTTTAGATTTTCTTTTCGGAAACCAAAAAATAATTATACGAATAGGTAAAAAGTGAAAATAGTATATAATAATACGATTGGCACTATTGCCACATTACTTGATTTTCTTTCAATCTCTTAATCTTGCTTTCTTTGTCTGTCTGAATCGTTTGGAGACCAACCTCGAAACAACAATGTCTGCTTCATCTCAATCTGGTTTTGAGAACCGAATAATGTTCAGTTTTCTTTCACCTTCTTCTGTCTTTCGAGAACTGTTTGCTTCTCCTCCCAAGTCTGTTGGAGTTAAGGTTCGGGAAGTCACACCCGCTGGTGGCAAAGTGCCCAAGATTGTGTTCGAGTTTTCCAATCTACCGGAAGGGGAATCAGATCGACGGAAGAAGCTTCTGAATTCTATCGATAAAGTTGAGGAGCAGGTGCTTCAACAGTTGGAGATACTGAAGAACACCGCCAGTGCCAAGGAGGCAGATAGGGCAAACCGAGTACGTATTTTGATGTCCATGAGGTGATGAAAGACCGATTTTGCATACCCTTTCTCTCTTCTACTTGAAGCTCCATCATACACGATCTTCCATGCATTCTAGATAAGCCCTCTTGTGTTTTTCAGTCATTCTTTGATGGTTTTGGAATGGGATTATGCTTAACGATTTCTCGTGTTACAGGGATCGTTGTTATTGCTTGCCACTCATTCATCACACACCTTCATGCATTTCCTCTTCTTATTTTCATCATTCTTTTATGCTTTTCGGTAATTAGTACTATAGGTATCCTTAAGGTGTCTATAGTTGTTCTGCTTGATATTGATTTTAAATTGGAATTATGATGTATGGAGCACTATTCCAGTTCCATCAATAGTTGTTAACTCTCCAGGTTTACAGAACAAGTTGTGGATGAGAAGCTTGGTTCAGAGAGTTATGGATGAATATTCCCAAGATGTTCGGGTAAGAGTTTCATTAGTCTTTGAAAATTTGAAGCCTCTGTCAACCTTATATGATATTTGTTGTTAGTTGTATATGGGGTTAATGAAGATTACTTGTCTTTATCATGATTCATCATGAAAATACCTAATCTGATGTTTTGGTTTTGGTGGATTGTCTGTGTTCTGATTTTCACACGTAGTGGACTAGTTTTGCTTCTCCGTGTCACAGTTTCTCAAAACATCCAATCTATGGCTTCCCAGACTTCAAAAAACAACTGTCAGATTGCAAAATATTTGTCTTCTTTATCAACTATGACAGTACTTTTGTATTATAATGTGTTTCACTCTGGACCTAATCGTCAGGATTAATTTGCTGTGAAATATCTAATCCAGCAATTCCCCAGGTGTGTATATTTCAATACGTTTTGCATATTTTTAATCTGTTCTCTACATATAAGGGGATCAAGTTTAAGGGATAGTTGTTTAATTGGCTTTGTGGAAGGTGAAAGAAGCAAGTGTGGAGTAATCAAGAGTTGAATATACAAGCATTTTTCACTCTCCATCTCAGTGGCTTAACTGCAAGCAAAAGGGGTTCCTGGGAGATCAACCAGTTGTTGGTTGTTTCTTCTCTTTTATTGGTTTCCATTGTTCCTTGTCGGCTGAAGCTATGGGGTTATCTAGCCATGGAAATCCATATCTCTAAGGGATTCACTAAGCTATGGATTCAATGCTACTCACAGATTATCATCCAAGCTGCTTTTCATAATACTAAGTACTTGTTTGGAGAATAGCACTCATATTTTGTATTTTACTAGATTTCAAGGTTTAATTTGTATGACTTAATTGTACAAGATTCCAAGTTTTTTTTTTAATTGATGAGATAATGTTCTTCGATCTCAGTATTTCAGAGATGGCTGGTTTTGCATATATTTATTAATATATATATATATATATATATATGTATTAAAAATAAAGAAATAAATTCACATGGAATGAGATAAGTTTTTAATATATATTATATGTCTTTTGTAATAATAGATCAGGTAACCAAAGCAATTGATTCTTTTATATTTATAAAATTAATCATTATATGATAATTTTTTTTTTCATAAACTCATGCTAGATATCAGTCATTTTAGATATCATTACGAAAAATATCCAAAAAAAAAATTAGAGAACATATTATTATTCCAAAAGAACTCATTTATTAACCAATCCAAAAGACTATTTTATCATCAAAATATTACTCTTTATAAAATATAAGAAATTTTAAACTCAAAAACATTATAAAACATAAAAAAGTTTATTCCAATGATTTTTGATAGAACAAGATCAAGCTGCAAAGAAGAAAAACTTGACAAACCAATGCTGAATCACTCCACAAGATAACATGATAACATGCTTAATGACCAAGATAACACCCATGAATTCAACATAAAGTAAAGAACATTCAAGAAAGAAGAAAAACTACCAACATATTCACCCTGACTCCCTCTTGCTGCAATCCTCCTTGAATCCAATAGTTGAAACCTTGAAGGATTGATTATAAAGCTTGCAAACTGTGAATGAATCAATCGATGAAGATGATGAAAGGAAGAGAGATTAGGCCAACTCTTCTAGCTCAAGAGAGGTTAGATCAACTCTTAAAAGTGTTTCTAGGCTAGTTCTATAGAAAGAATAACCTAGAAGGAGCTAAGAACAAGTAGAAAGTTGTGCACAATTTGGCAACATTTCAACAATTATTTTTCAAAGTTGCAAATGAATGTACATAAGTGCCTTATTTATTGGGAGAGGTAGCTTGCAACCCAACCTACAAAACCCTAACCCTAAGTTAACCCTAAGCTAATCCCAAGCTAACCTAAGTCAACCCTAAGCCATAGGTGGTCAAAGACACAAGGAAGAGTAGGTTGCACTGCAAGCTAGGGTAAATATCCTAACTTGGAGTGCAAGTAACTCCTAACCCTGCTGTGGCACCCAAGTTATGGTTTTCAAGGGTGGGAATGAATCTCCTCTCTCCTATGGTTAGGTTTTATACCTTATTAGGCTTAAATACAAAAGCTAAAAAATAAATCTACACTAATATGGCCCAGACTACAAGGCCGAGAGGTCCTATTCTACTTTATAAATTCATTTACTAAACAAAAATTAAATAAAATAAAATAATAAATACACTGAACAAAAACTAAACTTAATAAAATAATAAATACACTAAACAAAAAAAAAAGATAAATACAATAAACAAAAACTAAATAAAATAAATGCACTAAATAAAATAAATAAAAATAAAATAAAATAAGTACACTAAACAAAACTAAATAAAATAAATACACTAACCAAAATAAAACAAAAAAAAACTTTAAAAAATATTCACATCTAAAAAAATAAAAACTTTAAAAAATATTCACATCAAAAAAACAAAAACTTTTAAAAAAATATTCACATCTAAAAACACAAAAACTTTAAAAATATTAACAATACTTAACAAATTATATTTTAAATTTTAAACAAAATTGTTCCTCGATAATAGCACTAAAAACTTGATGACTATTTTACGGCAAGTGTACCATGTTAGAAGTACCAAATTTATTCCTAAGGACAGATATCGAACCCACAAGGAACAGTTGAATTCTCAAGTATAATATTCACTAAATAGAAAACTTAAAATGAAAACTAAAAATAAAGTAAAAGAAAATAATAAAACTAAAACTTTTTAACAAAAGAAGAAAAATATTCAAAAAAATAAAAACTAAAAAAATTACTTAAAATAAAATAAATAAATAAATACTAATAATAAAAAAACTAAAACTAAAACTTAAACGAAACAACAACATATAATTACCAAGAACTAACAAAAATAAATTAAAAATAACTACGTAAACATCGAAGATCCAATTAGCTCACTATACTTGGTTTGATCAACAAATTTTTCCTTTTTATTAGCATCAAGATAACAATTAGTTGGCATAGGTGTTGTTGTTTCCTTGCAACTTTCCATTTCAAACTTCTTTACAATATCAAAATAATATTTGGATTGACTCAAGAATGTTACATTAGCAAGTGACTTTATTTGTTAGCCAAGAAAGTATGATAACTCTCCTATAATTGACATTTCAAACTCACACGACATAGCTGGCATATTCTCTTCACATTGAATATCATTAGTTGTTCCAAAAGTAATTTCATATGCATAAACTTGAATAATAATGATATTTGGGTTTGCTTTCTTAATAAAAAAAATATTATCAACCTTTCCACTCATAGTTTTGAGATAAGAGAGATTTGCTAAGTCTCTCATACCACTATTTTAGAGCAGACTATAAAATGCCTTCTTGAGCTTGTAGACATGTTTAGGATGCTTGTGAGACATAGAATTTCTCATTTGAAATAACTTAAAACCACTCGTATTTAGTTTCAATTATGTTCATATCTTTAGTTTTAGGTACAAGAATCCATACATCATTCCTAACAAACTAATTTAGCACATCATGCATAACAACAATCCAATTTTCATCCTTTAAAGCATCACAAATAGATTTTGGTTCAATTTGAGATACAAATGTCATATGTTCACAAATATTGTTAATAGAATGTCGAGTAGAAACTCCCTTTTCAATTTGTACAATAATGTTGTCCAGAGAGACTCTCTCTTTTTCATGGTTAGACTCATAAAAAACATGCACAAATTCTTCTACCGTCATTATTTCCTTATTATAAACTCTATAAGCATGGTTGTTCAATGAGTATCCAAGAAAAATACATTCATCGACTTTAGCATCAAACTTTCCAATGTTTTATTTACCATTATTATGTTTAAAACACTTGCAACTCAAAACTTTCAAATGACCAATTTTAGGATTTCTTCCTATCTAAAGTTCATAAGGAGTTTTCTTAAGAATTGGTTTAGTAAACACCCTATGCCTGGCATATCATGTTATTTTTGGATGCAATGTATACAGTGCATGTAAACCTATAGAAATCATCTACAACAACTAATGTATAGTAATTTTCTCCAAGACTTAGTTCTAGAAGGACCAAACAAGTCATGTGAAGCACCTTGAGAGGTCTAGAAGTTGAAACAAAAAATTTTAATTTGAAAGAAGTTTTAGTTTATTTTTCTTTCTGACATGCTTCACATCCTTTATCCTTGTCAAACTTTAGTTTAAGTTTTGGAAGACCTACGAAAATATTTTTATAAATCAACTTATTCAAGTGATGCATGTGAATGTGAGGAATTCTTCTAGGCCATAACTAAGATTCTTTAGCTATAGATAATAAGCATTCAATTTTGGATGCAGTGTTTGTAATGTCTAACTTGTACACATTATTTACCCTTTTACCAACAAGTAAAAGTTGACTATCTGCAGTGTTGGATGCAGATTTGAAGTTTCTTCAGAAATCAAACATAAACATGGCTCAAAGATGATTTAATATCCTTTGTCACAAAGCTTACTGATCAGTAAGTTGTGCTTTAGCCCTTCTACATACAATACATCTTTGATTATCATTGAGTCCCCATTGCTTACATCACCTCTGCCAAAATTCTTCCATTATTATTGTCACCATATATGACAAAACCCTCGTGTTTTAGTTTCAGATTGATGAATTTTGAAGCATCTCTAGTCATATGCTTTGAACAACCATTGTCTAAGTACAATAGTTGCTTCTTGGCTGCCAAAGTTTCCTACAAAATAGATTAAATGCCAACAAGTGGTCTGCTACTAAATTTGGGTCCAAAATTGTTAATTGTACCCTTAGGTCCACCTTACTAGGCCATTTGCTAATTCATATTTCTTAACTCTACAGTTTCTAATAGTGTTGCCCTTTCTCAAGCAATAGAAGCAAGATTCGAATGGTGAAGTTTTTATTTCATTGTAACTAAAAAAATTATTATATTTCTTAACTTTTCTTTGAAAATAGGTTTATAGCCTAATCCAATTTTGTTAAAAGAACAATTTTTTGAAACAAGCAAAGCATTTAAATTTGTTGTTTCCTTTGCAAACTTCGCTACTATTTCAATAACATATTTTACTTTTTCTTGCAAAACTTCACAATTCTCGTAGTTGATCGATTTACTCGATTCAACTCAATTACAAGAAGTGTTTTTTGTAAATTATTTCAAGATTTTCCAAATCAGTTTTAGCAATTTTTAATTCTTCTTCTAATGTGTTGACTTTTTTTTTCAACCAATTGTTTAATCCTTTCAATCTAATGTTAGAAAGGGCGAACTTCTTAGCTTCCACATGTGTTTCTTTGAAAGCATCAAACAGAGAACTATAATTTTCATAATTCATGGAAATATTGGAACTTACTCTACTTACATCTAACTCATATCCAACCATTAAACATAGATTTGCTTCCTTTTCTTCTTTTGGTGACCCTACTTTCCACAACCAAAACAAGTGAAATTAGAAAAACCAATATCATATTTTTTACAATACCTTCTATTTTTTTGATCTTTATCCTCTTCTTTCTTCTTGAGAAATTTACTAAACTTTCTAGTTAGTTGATTCAGTGTTTCTGCATCACTGCTAACATTGGAGCATTCCTCACATTGAGCACCCATTCTAAGTACAATTTCCTTGTCTTTATTTCATTATTTTCCTCTTCCTTTAATTTGTTCATCTCCAATTCATGTTCTCTTAATTTTCCAAAGAGTGTTGTAGTTGTGAAGGTTGTGAGATCTCTGGTTTCTTAGATGTTTGTTTGTTAATGTTATGAGATCTTTGGTTTCTTATATGTTTGTCAATGTTATGAGATCTTTGGTTTCTAAGATAGTCGAGCCCTTTTGCTTCCAACTTTGATCCAAACATTTAAGAATCTTTATGATGAGCTTTTCTTTGTCAAACACCTTTCCAAGACCAATCAAGTGATTTACTATGTGCGTGGATCTTTTTTGCTCATCAACAATAGTTTCTTCTTGTTGCATTCTAAATAACTCATAACGAGTGCATGTTTCTTGGCATGTTTGATATCTGTTGAACCTTCATGTGTCACTTCCAAGATGCCCCACATCTTTTTTGCTGAGGCACATTGTGATACCCTGAAAAACTCATCAAGATTCTAAGCAAAAGTTATAATGTTCTTCAGCACACAATCATATTGAGTTATTTATTTATTTATTTTAAGACTCAGACTAGTCAACCTGATGGCAGAGCTCCAACCACACACAATCACATAATAAGCAGGATGAAGACCTAGAGTCTATTTATGGACTTATTTGCAAATATGGGTCTAATTAGTCTTTTATTTATTTTTGTAGGCCAAAACCGGATGAAAGGGTACTATGAAAAACAAAACAAAACCACAAGCCTCTATGTCCTCTTGATTGAGCCTACAAAAATAAATAAAAGCTTAATTAGACCCATATTTGCAAATAAGTCCATAAACAGACCCCAGGTCTTCATCCTTCTTATTATGTGGTTGTCTATGGTTGGGGGATCAGCCATCACAACCCCTGGTTTTTCAACAAGATTATTATCAATGGCACATTTAGGCATCAAAGGACCATTAACAATCGCAACCCCAATCCATTGATTTTATAAAGATTTTCATTCTAACTTTCCATAATTGGTAATTCACTTCAACAATTATAGGTGGTCTATTAATAAACAGTTTATACTCATCCATTTTAAAAACAAGGACCAAAACTTGAATAACTTTCAAGAACTCGCTCTAGATACCAATTATTAGAATAATTGGCCAAGTTCAAGAGGGAGGTGAATTGAACTTTGAAGGATTTTTGCAAAGATCTCTATTAGAATGAAGTTCTTTAAGAATTAATCAATTTGAAAATCAAGCAAAGGATTGAACGACACTAATATAATAGAAATTATCATGTTAGACGATTACTTCAAATACGTTGGACTTGGACAAACACTATAAACACATTAGACGATATAAATGTACTAGACGATCACTACAAATGCATTAGATAATCAATGCAAATCTACAACGTACCATTGTGGTTCCGAAATGTGAAGCATCTACAAGATAAAAATCCTAATATTGTGCCTAAATCTCGAATGTCAGAATCCAAATTCTCAATTTCCCACCTGCAGCTTTACCCAATCTCAAACTGAAGCCCTTATTCCAGGATGCGATGAAATCAATGCATACCGTACCGTCATCGTGTCGTGAATCCATGGCAAGTTAAAGAAGCAGAGGGCACAAATGTTGATTAGGAAAGGGATAAAAGAAGCTATCACTGAAACCCTACCATGAAAGGAGACATTCAAAGTCATAACAAAGGTAAATGAATTTTAACACTTTTCGTTTTTGTTTCTCCATTAGCTTTTAGCAATGATGCAAACAAGAGCTGGATTGGTTAAATTATTAAATTAATTGCATATAATTGTGTACAATATTATACAATAACGTACAATAATTGCATATAATAATTGTGTATAATTTGATAATTAATATTTCTATGCTCATGTATGATTGATTCTTTGGAGGTATTAACCACTTCTAGGAAAGATGAGAGATTATGAAACCTCTGTAAGTTCCAATTCAAAAAATAGGTTTTAAAGACAATAGTGATATCTTATTCTTCTCTTTTGAATTTCATGTGTTGTAATTTTTATTAATGGCAAGAATTATGAATTTAATAATTTGACAACAATAGCAATAGCTTACAATAGTATGCAACTGACATTGGTATTTTACAATCACTTTGAAGACAATACTTTTCAATTTTATTTTTGGAAAGTCATAACTTTTCATTTCACAGTTTATATAGATGGAAATTGGCTGGCAACTTAAGTTTGAGTATAAGAATTCTGTATTTTCTTTTTTCTTCTTTGCATTTGTTCTTGTTCTCACAAAAAAAAAAAGGGTAAATATGAGGAGTGACACTTTTACGGTTACTCTTTGAGAAACATGATCTATTTTGTGTATATAAAGGTGGATGTGTGTTTATTTGTTAAATTAACTTCGTATCTTAAAATTTCTATGTCACTGAGGATTTAAATTAATTTTTATTTTTTTTTGGTTTCTCTATGCTTATATGTCATATGTTGTTTTGTTACCTCTCTTGTTTTTTAAATTAATTTTTAATTTAAATTAAAGTGATTTAATTTTTAATATTGACCTAAAGATGATTTAATTTAAATTAATTCCATATCTTAAAATTGTCTCATTGGGTTTTTTTTGAAGTATTTTTTATTTTTTTTTTGTTTCTCTATGGTTATCTTTCTTGTAGTTGTTATCATATCATATGTTGTTGTGAACTTGATCATTGAATATATATTGGCTTGGCCTGAAGATATTTGCTTTTGTATTTTCTAAGTAAATGATAGACCAAGGGGTTAAAGTATCTTTTATTATTGAATTAATTGCATACAATAGTTGTGTATAATTTGATAATTATTATTTCTATGCTCATATATAATTGATTATTTGGATGTATTAACTATTTATAGGAAAGATGAGAGATTATGAAACCGCTTGAAGTTCTAATTCAAAAAAATAGGTTTTAAAGATACTAGTAATATCTTATTCTTCTCTTTTGAATTTTGAATTTCATGTGCTATAATTTTCATTAATGGCAAGAATTCTGAATTTAATAATTTGACAACAATAGCAATATGTGTTTATTTACACTGCTTACAATAGTATGGAACTGATATTGCCATTTTACAATCACTTTGAAGAGAATATTTTTCAATTTTATTTTTTGAAAGTCATAACTTGTTCCTTTCACAGTTTATATATATAACAAATAACAAATGGAAAATGACTAGAAGAAATCAAGTTAAGTTTGAGCATAAGAATATCGTATTTTCTTTTTCTTCTTTGTATTTGTTCTTGTTCTCATACACAAAAAAGAAAAGAAAAAAGATGGATGAATACGAGGAGTGACTCTTTTACCGTTACTCTTTGAGAAACATGATCCATTTTGTGTATATAAAGGTGTATACGTGTTTATTTGATTTAATTTAAATTAACTTCATATCTTAAAATTACTATACAACTGGGTTTTCAGATTAATTTTTAATTTTTTTTGATTTCTCTATGCTTATCTGTCATATGTTGTTTTTTTTTATCGGCAATAAAAAATAAATAAATAAGAACCACTTCAGGGGTGGTTCAACCCTTATACACGGTACCCAACTACCGATTCCTGCCTAAAGCCTCTCAAACTAACAAAAACTTACCTTGCCCAAGTTATATCTAACACACTTAAGTAATTAACCTCATGCACAACAAAGGTTCTAAACACCAATCGGAAAAGGAAAACGAGGCTGATCTGAAATTTAAAGAGACCCAAGACCAAACCCTTACTTGCACCAAAGAAAATACTTCGCACGCATCCGCCACTCCTCTTTTGAAAATTAAGCTATTCCTGTGATTCCATATTTCGCTAACCACCCCGACCCAGATTGTGTTCCAAACACTATTAACTGTCTCTGAAGCAGGGCACATCCTAAAATGGTCAAAGTTATTCTTCGGCTCAAAGTGTGACACGACTAGAACCCCAAGCCATCTATAGCATAGACTCCAAACTTGCCGGGCAAAGTTGCAGTCGAAGAACAAATGTCTGCAAGTTTCTTCCTCCTTCCCACACAAACTACACATCGGACTATCCACCAATACCCCTCTTCTACTCAAATTTACCTTAGTAGCAAGCTTGTTTTCCATCAACCTCCAAGCTAAAAGCGTTGCAGAGGGCACTCCCTTGCACCTCCACAACTTACAATAAATTGGCGAAAAGTTCACCTCCAAATCCTTCCTAACAAGATTGTAGGCAGAATTGACTGAAAAAGTATGAAAACTCCCCTCCTTCCAAATCCAACTATCCATCTCTCCCGAGGCTACCCGAGCCTTAAGCAAAAGCTGACTTAACTGATCCACCAACGGCTTCTCCCACTCAAAAAACGGTCTTCTCCAAGCAAGCTGCCAAACCCAAACACCATTCGACCAAAAACCAAGCTCCGCCAGCTTTGCGTCTTTGGTAGAGCTAGTAGAGAACAACCTTGGAAAGGCATTCTTCAAGGACTCGTCATTCAACCAACTGTCCTTCCAGAAATAAATATCCTTCCCGTCGCCAACTTTCCACTTGAAACCATCTTCAAAATTTCTCCCCCACCCCTCCGAAGACCACACCTCTTTCAAATCTTTCCACCAGAGGGAGCACCTCCTACCTTTTCCTTCCTCTCCCAAACTTCTCCACCCTTCATATTTAGAAAAAAGAATCTCTTTCCAGAGGCCGCCCTCCACCGATCCCAGCCTCCAAATCCACTTCCCCAATAGAGCTAGGTTGAACAACTTTAAATCTATGATCCCAAGCCCCCCATATTCGCGAGGCTTACAGACCATTCTCCAGGAAGCCCACACAATCTTCCTTCCTTCTGCACCCCATTCCCAGAGAAAATTTCTTTGTATCCTAATCAGCTTTTTAGCCACCCCCGAAGGCAGTTTGAATAAAGACATAAAGAAAAGCGGAATAAAAGAGAGCACGGACTTGATCAAACATATCCTCCCAGCCATCGTCAAACATCTTCCCTTCCACCTGCTTAATCTAGCCTGAACTTTCTCAATCACCCCATTCTAAAAGTCCCCTCGCTTATGACACCCACCTACTGGCATACCCAAGTAAATAAAAGGAGCAACCATCGTTTCACAGTTCAGAATAGCTGCGAACTGCTGAAGCACCACCTGGTCTAACCCCATCCCGCCAATCCTACTCTTCATAAAATTAACCCTTAACCCGGAAGCGAGCTCAAAACATTGCAGAATCGCCTTAATGTTAAACACACTTTTGGTATTAGCTTCGCAGAGGAACAAAGTATCGTCTGCATATTGTAACATATTTACCTATACTTTATTTTTTCCAACCTTCAAACTGTCAATCAACTTCTTTTCTTCTGCTACCCTTGCCACCCCAGCTAGCCCTTCTGCCACGATGAGGAAGAGAAAAGGAGCAAGTGGGTCACCCTGACGGAGACCCTTTCTAGGAAAGAACTCCCTGGTTGGACTCCCATTAACAAGGACAGAAACCGAAGCCGACTCTAAACAACCCTTTATCCACCGAATCCAACGTTCATAGAATCCCAACCTTTTAAGCATATAAAAAATGAAATCCCAATTCACCGAGTCGTAAGCCTTCTCATAATCAACTTTGAAGAACACGCAACTCTTCCTCTTTCTCTTGTATTCTTCCAGAACCTCATTCGCAACAAGCACACTGTCCAATAAACCTCTTCCTTCTAGAAAAGCCGATTGTCTAGCATCTATTACTTTTCCGATCACCTTTTTCAAACGCAAGGAGAGCGCTTTAGAGATGATCTTGTACAAGCAACCTACTAATGAGATAGGTCTAAATTCCCCTAACTGTTGAGGATTTTCTACTTTTGGAATCAAACAAAGAAACGAAGCATTCGAACCTCTCGGCCATTTGCCAGTATCTGCGAAATCCTTAACAGCCGCCACCACATCCCTCTAAAGGATGTCCCAACAAGATTTTAAAAACCCAAAGTTGAAACCATCAGGACCGGGGCTCTTTGAACTATCACATCCCCAAATCGTGGCTCTCACCTCTTCTTTCGAAAATTCACCAATTAGCATCTCGTTGTCGGATTCTGATAAGGAATTAAATTCCACCTTATCCATTCTGACCTGAAAAGCATCATTCCTAGCAAACCTCTCTTCAAAAAACTCACAAACCTTATTCTTTACCTCCTCCTTATTGTCACACCAAGTGTTATTGACAAAAAGCCCGTGCAACTGATTTCTTGCCCTCCTCCATTTTACCGAAGAATGGAAGAACTTTGTATTGAGGTCCCCTTGCTTAATCCAGCTCTGTCTTGCTTTCTGAAATAAAATCGCCTCTTCTTTAGACTTATACACTAAAAGCTTAGCAAAGAGGGATGTTCTCTCTTCCCTTTCTGACTCGTCTAGCCCGTCTTCTTCATCTCGAAGGTCTAATTCGTCTAACCTCAGTTGTAATTCCTTGCTAGCCTGATTCACATCACCGAAGACTTCCTTGTTCCATACCTTTAAGTCTGCTTTTAACTTTTTTAGCTTTTCTTTAAACACAAAAATTCCTCTTCCCTCCACCTTGTAAGAACTCCAACTCGACCTCACAAACTCTTTAAATCTGCTATCTTTTTGCCACACGTCCAAACACCTAAAAGGTTTTGGTCCCCAATCCACTGAAACTTGCTTCAGAATAATTGCACAATGATCCGAGACAGCCCTACTTAGAACAAACTGTTGACTGTTAGGCTAGAAGTCCAACCATTCCTTAGACACTAACACCCTGTCTATTCTGCTTTTAACCAAACCATTGGGTTTGTACCATGTAAACTTCCTGCCCACCAAAGGAATATCTAACAATTCTGATCCTTCAATGAAATCATTGAACCCCTTTATTTCTCTAGAGTAGTCAGAATTCGAAATCTCACTCTTCCTTTCCTCCTTCCTTCTAATGGAATTAAAATCCCCAATAACACACCAAGCCTTTGAGAGTTGACCCTGTCTAAAACTACCAACCACATTCCACATCTCTTTCTTTTCCCTTAAAGAGCCAGAACAGTAGATATTCACAATAGTTACATGTGCTCCATTGCCTCTCTTCGAAAAGCCCTCTAACACAGTATAATTTCTCCCATTTACAAAACTGGATAAATGAAACGACTTATTACTCCACATCGTAAGCACTCCCCCTGCACTATTTATAGCTTTGTTTTCCACCCATTCTACTTCGTTGGTTCCCCAAAGTAGACACACCTTCTCCCTACTAAAATCCGAACACTTTGTCTCCTGTAAACACACCATATCCACCTGTTCTCTGCTGATCAAATCCCTTACATACTTCCTTTTTACGACACCTCCTACCCCTCTGATATTCAGACTAACTATCTTCATTGATAACCTTTCTCCTTTCCTTCCACATCTTTCTTGTGGTTACACCTCCCTGATTAGACAACGAATAGATACTATTTAAAACCATATCTTCTTGACCTGGGAACGAAAACCCAGCTTCTTTCCCTACTCCCCAAACACTGGAAGCCACATTCTTATCGGACCTCACCCAGAAAATTCTATTACAATTCTCAATTGCACTGTCCGAAGTAAATAAAGAATTTGACTCACTACCTGCTTGATGAACCAAAAAAACTTGGTCCACCGTAATTTGCTTTCCAGTATTGTTTCCGGCTAAAGCCGACATCCTTTCCTTCGGAGAGCCTCCTTTACCTCCAACTTCCTCACACCTCTCCAAGTCCTCCCGCAAACTCGACTTCTCCCCTTGTGTCGAGGACGACCTCCCGCTCACCCTCATAGGTGGCTCCACCATCCTCTGAACTTTCTTCGCTTCTTCTAACTTGTTACCTTTTGAAGACCCATTAACCGCCGATCCAGAGATTAATGTGCCTGAGATCGGATGCTCTAACGCTCCCACTTCCTCCATCCTAACTCCACCCTGTTCCGCTTCTTCCAATAACGGTCCAGAACTAAAAGAGTCTTCTACCCAACTCATACAACCCACATGATCCAATGTAAATTCATCTACAAAAGCCTCGTAAATCTCATCACTCTGGTGGCAAAATGCCGCTGCCTTCCCATCTACCTCTTTAATTACCATTTGTTGTGCGCCTTGTACCTCGTTAACTACCCCGCCAACTACTTTCCCACTCACTTCTATTCTTTCCATGCATCCAATAAGTGGATAACCATCCATTATCCCTTTATAATAAGAAGTGGGCCCACGACCTTTATGTTCCCCAACAATAACCCCCTCCACGTGCACACCAACCCTTTCTTTAAACCTTCCATTTAATTCAACCTCTTCGCTCCTAACCCCACGTTCTTCAATGTCAACATTCACTGCTTCGATACTCCTCCCTTCCCTTTCACTTGCCTTATTGGGAATAAGTAGTTCATCATTAAAAGTTGTTTTCACATTCTCCACCTTTGAAAATCCTAAGGAACCGTTCACATTCACTGTACCGTTTAATTGTTCTTGAGAATTGTTCCATCCACACCGAGGGGAATTGATTCCACCCTACCCTGGACCAACTCCTCGTTCTCCACTTTTCCTTCTCCAGCGACTCCCGCTCTTCCTCCACCAGCGACGCCTACCCTTCCACTTTCGGCCACCGCGAGCTCCGAATCCACTGAGTCACAAATGCTTGCTCCTAAGCTACCTTCCTCTGAACTTGCTTCAGTATCTACTTCTGAACCTCCTCCTTCCCATCTGCCAAACAGATTTTTGAAAGCTAAGTCCGGGATGCACCCCTCTTCTTCAAAAGACACCTTAAAACAAAACTCCATTGATACGAAAATCCTTCACCCTCCTGACTACACTGGTAACCGGGATTTTAACCCGAAAACGCGCAAACTCCAGAGTTTCTCTCTTCTCTTTTGCTTCGTCGATCTCCACCACCTCCCCCACCGCAGCCCCAACTTTGGTAAAAAACTGATTGCACCACAACTGAAGAGGGACGCCTCTGCAATGTATCCAAACTAATCTTTCTTTCACTGCGAAAGAATCATCCCAAGGAATGATCGACACGAACACTTCGTCGAACCAGGCTTTATTATCGACGATAATCTTACTCAAATCTTCTCCTTCATCGCATGAGAGTAGAACATACCTTTCCCCAAGGTACCTTAGTCTAACTCGGTTGAAGCCTCCCATGATAAAGCTCTCCTTAATCGATTGCATGCAAGGATTCTCCTTAAGACATCCAACATAACTCCCTTCTAGCCAGGAAAACTGCTCGGAATCCACTGTAAGCTGGATAACTTCTTCCCCCTGTGAACCACCAGCGTTCCCACCAGTCCCGCTCTGGGCTACTACACCCGAAACCACTTCAGCAAACGAGAGTTGCTCCGTCTGCTCCCCCTTCGGGTTCCAGACTCCCCTTGGCCGCGTCGTGCTCTTCTTAGAATTCCAACCGAACCTAAGACCCTCGTTTCTCTGCGTCCTTGGAACCTCCTTCCTCTGATACTTTGGAAGGTTCACCTGCAGCTTCCAAGTACCAATCCAAATTGCATCCAACTCTCTTTCCAGATAGATAACAACGACGTTATCTCTCATATGTTGTTTTGTTACCTCTCTTGTTTTTAGATTAATTTTTAATTTAAATTAAAGTGATTTAATTTTTAATATTGATCTAAAGATGATTTAATTTAAATTAATTTCATATCTAAACATTATCTCTTTGAGATTTTGAATTAATTTTTTTTTTCTCTATGGTTATGTTTCTTGTAGTTATTATCATATCATATGTTGTTATGAACTTGATCATTTCATTAAATATATATTGGCATGAAGAATTGCTTTTGTATTTTCTAAGTAAATGATAGGCCAAGGGTTAAAGTATCTTTTAAATATTGTAAAATAACGTACAATAATTTCATTCAATAATTGTGTATAATTTAGTAATTATTATTTATATGCTCATATATAATTGATTATTCGGAAGTATTAATCACTTCTAGAAAATACGAAAGAATGTGAAAACTCTTGAAGTTCTAATTCAAAAATAGGTTTTAAAGACAGTTATGATATCTTATTCTTCTCTTTTGAATTTCATGTGTTTTAATTTTCATTAATGGCAAAAATTCTGAATTTAATAATTTGACAACAATATCAATATGTGTTTAATTACACCGCTTACAATAGTATGGAACTGACATTGACATTTTACAATCACTTCAATACTTTTTCAAATTTATTTTGGAAAGTCATAACTTTTTCCTTTTACCGTTTATATATAACGTTAACATATGGAAAATGGCTGAAAAAATCAGGTTAAGTTAGACTAAGAATTTTGTATTTTCTTTTTCTTCTTTGTATTTATTCTTGTTCTCAAAGAAAAAAGAAAAAAGGTTGAATATTTTACAGTTACTCTTTAAGAAACATGATCCATTTTGTGTATATAAAGGTGGATGCGTGTTTATTTGATTTAATTTAAATTAACTTCATATCTTAAAATTACTGGGTTTTTAAAATAATTTTTAATTTTTTTTTTTGTTTCTCTATATGCTTATCTGTGTCATATGTTATTTTGTTACCTCTCTTATTTTTTAGATTAATTTTTAATTTAAAATAAAGTGATTTAATTTTTAATATTGACTTAAAGATGATTTAATTTAAATTAATTTCATATCTTAAAATTATCTCCTTGGGTTTTTTAATTACTTTTTTTTTTGGTTTCTCTATGGTTATGTTTCTTGTAGTTATTATCATATCATATGTTTATGAACTTGATCATTTCATTGAATATATATTGGCATGGAGATATTTGCTTTTGTATTTTTTAAGTAAATGATAGACCAAGGGGTTAAAGTATCTTTTAAATATTGTATAATAACGTACAATAATTTCATACAATAATTGTGTATAATTTGGTAATTATTATTTCTATGCTCATATATAATTGATTATTTGGAGGTATTAACCACTTCTAAGAAATATGAGAGATTATGAAACCTCTTCAAGTTCTAATTCAAAAATAGGTTTGAAAAACAATAGTGATATCTTATTCTTCTCTTTTGAATTTCATGTAATGGCAAGAATTTTGAATTTAATAATTTGACAACAATAGCAATATATGTTTATTTATACAACTTACAATAGTATGGAACTGACATTGACATTTTACAATCACTTTGAAGAGAATACTTTTTCATTTTATTTTGGAAAGCCATAACTTGTTCCTTTCACAGTTTATATATAACCACCGTTAACACATGGAAAATGGCTGAAGAAATCAAGTTAAGCTTAAGCGTAAGAATTTTGTATTTTCTTTTTCTTTTTTGTATTTGTTCTTGTTCTCAAAAAAAAAAAGAAAAAAAAAGAAAAAGAAGGGTGAATACGAGGAGTGACTATTTTACAGTTACTCTTTGAGAAACATGATCCATTTTGTGTATATAAAAGTGGATGCGTGTTTATTTGATTTAATTTAAATTAACTTCATATCTTAAAATTACTGGGTTTTTAAAATAATTTTTAATTTTGTTTGGTTTTCTTATCTGTGTCATATGTTGTTTTGTTACCTCTCTTGTTTTTTAGATTAATTTTTAATTTAAAATAAAGTGATTTAATTTTTAATATTGACCTAAAAGATGATTTAATTTAAATTAATTTCATATCTTGAAATTATCTCCTTGTGTTTTTTAATTAATTTTTTTTTTGTTTCTCTATGGTTATGTTTCTTGTAGTTATTATCATATCATATGTTATGTTGTTATGAACTTGATCATTTCATTGAATATATATTGACATGGAGATATTTGCTTTTGTAATTTCTAAGTAAATAATAGGCCAAGGGGTTAAAGTATCTTTTAAATAGTGTATAATAACGTACAATAATTTCATATAATAATTGTGTATAATTTGGTAATTATTATTTCTATGCTCATATATAATTGATTATTTGGAGGTATTAACCACTTCTAAGAAATATTTGAGATTATGAAACCTCTTGAAGTTCTAATTCAAAAGTAGGTTTTAAAGACAATAGTGATATCTTATTCTTCTCTTTTGAATTTCATGTAATGGCAAGAATTTTGAATTTAATAATTTGACAACAATAACAATATATGTTTATTTATACAGTTAATGTTTATAGTCCAAGCGTATTGAGGGAAAAGAAGGTTTTATGGGAAGACATCAGTGAGCTCAAACGACGCCAGAACAATAAGGTATGGTGCGTGATTGGAGACTTTAATTCTGTTAGGAGACAGGAAGAGCGAAGGAGTCTGTTCTCAACGTCTGATTACAACAGAGATATCAGAGGGTTTAATGACTTTATTGAAAACTCTGAGCTTGTGGATGTACCGATGGTAGGGAGAAAGTTTACTTGGTACAAGCCGAACGGGTCAGTCAAAAGTAGAATTGACAGGGTCTTGGTGTCCAGGGAATGGCTAGATGTGTGGCCGGACTGTAAACAATTTGTTTTAAGCAGATTTGTTTCTGATCATTGCGCTTTAGTGTTTAAGGTCTCAAAATTGGAGTGGGGCCCAAAACCGTTCAGAAGTTTGGATGCGTGGCAGAGTGATGGGAGGTTTAAAGATTTCGTCAGGAGCAAGTGGCATAGTTACGAGGTACAGGGGGGAGGCATGTTTGTGTTTAAAGAAAAATTGAAAAAGCTGAAGGCTGATTTAAAAATATGGAATAGGGAGGTCTTTGTTTCTGTGAACCTTGAAGGGGATAATTTGGTCAAGAAAGTACAAGAGCTGGATGCAAGAGATGATGAAAGTGATTTAGACGAGCAGGGAAGGGAGGAGAGGCGGGTGCTGCTAGCAGAATACAATCGGTTCCTTTTTAAACTAGAGGCTATTTTGAAGCAAAAAGCCTGTCATCAGTGGCTGCAACACGGGAATCTTAATACAAGTTTTTTCCATTCGGTTGTTAAGTGGAGGAGGGCGAGAAATGGCTTAAATGGAGATTTTGTGGATGGCCTGTGGTGTGATAATACAAAGGTGGTAAAGGATAAGGTTAGGAATTTTTTTAAATCTCGGTTTGATGAAGTTGGGGGGGTCCCTGTTGTTGGGTCTATTAGTGTTTAAGTTCAAGAGGGGAGGGGTGAATTGAGCTTATAAAATTTTCGCAAGAATACACAATTTTCAGTATACCAGAGGCAAAAAAAAAACAGATTGTTTTTACATGAAACAGATTGATTCTTCAGAGCAGTCTAGCACAATTTGAATTTGTTCAATATAAAATTGTTATCAACAGAGGATTATAACAGAGTTAGATCAGCTGAATATTATGAGGATGAAGGATACAGCTATGCTTAGAGATCAAACAATTTACTCAACACAAGGTTCTAAGGAGAATGATTCTTTCTCAGATTTTAATGAATAGACTGTTTGTTCACAGATCACTTAAACCATCATATACAACTGCCTTGTTTGTGATTAGAAAGCTTTAACAAATCAGGAAGAACAGTTCTTACTTAAACCCAGAATTAACAGACTCAATTTCAAAAGAACAGATTTAGTTCTTGACAGAATTAAGCAAAACCAGAAATGAGTGCAGAGATGAGAAGAAAAGGCACACAAGTTTTTATACTGGTTCACTCATACAGAGCTACATCCAGTCTCACCTTACCCCAAGGTGGAATCCACTAAAAACAGTATCAATTACTTACAAACACAGCAGTTCTTGAACACTACAAGAACAACACAATCAATGCTGAAAAACCCTATTTCAGCACACCTTGCACTCCAAGAAACCCTATCAAGGAGTGACTAACACTTACACCTTTACAAACCAGAATAAAGGAAATATTACACCTGAAAAGAAGATGCAAGAACTCAAAACCAGTAGTTCAATTTGCTGCAGAACTGCACCAACACCTTCACCAAGATCAAAGGTTTCCTAGAACAAGCACATTTGAAAAACTCTTTGGAAAACCTTTCAAAAATCTTTTGATCCTTCTTCTCACATGGAAAATGTTTGATCTCTGTCAAAAACGTAATTGCTCAGCACCTTTTCATGTGAGAGACTTTTCTTTATATAGAAAACAGTTTCTAACTTCTTTTCTAAAAACAGTTATGAAAACAACAGATTCATTTTTGAACTTAACAGATTTATTTTGTGAAAACTGCCAACTCAGCTAACTGAAATAACTGTCTGAGTTGTACCTTTGGTGCCCTAACTAACTTGTGAAAAATCTTTTAGCTGACCAAAGAATAAACCTATTCTTTCACAGTGAAACAGATTAAAATATAGCAAACAGGCCAGCTCAACTTTAACTGAAATAACTAACTAAGCTTTACCTGTGGTGCCCTAACAGAATTTTAGAAAAGCCTTTTAACAGAGAAGAAATAAACCGATTCTTTCTCCATAAAACAGATTTATTTTTGTACTGATTTAAATCTTTTAAGAGCACTTTTAAAAGCTTTTCAAAAACCCTTTAACCACATCATGTGCTTGATCTAGGCTTGGTTAGGCATCTAGGATAGATCATGTAGCAAAAGGCAACCTTACACAAATACAAGCCTACATACAAGATCATCTAAACCTATTACAAACTTTCCAACAAGCTAGCTATTTTCTACATCAAACATACACAACACTAGGTAGAGAAGAGGCTTCATCCATCTTCAACACCTGTTAGGCTGGATAATGTTGCTTTCAGCTCAGTTTCTGGGGAGGAAAATAAAATGTTGGTCGAAGATATATCTGAAGAAGAAGTTAAATTTGCAATTTGGAGTTGTGAAAGCTCAAAGAGTCCCGGCCCCGACGGGTTTAACTTTGGTTTTTTAAAGTTCTGTTGGGAGATTTTCAGAAAGGATGTTCTGAAGGCAGTGAATGAGTTTGCAGATAGAGGAAGTTGGCCCAGGGGGTCAAATGCGTCTTTCATCTGTTTGGTTCCCAAGATAGACAATCCGCAGCAGTTAAGTGACTTCAGACCTATCTCTTTGGTAGGTTGTTTATACAAAATTGTCTCTAAGGTTTTGTCTCTTCAGTTGAAGAAGGTGATGAGTAAGTTGATTGACTCCAGGCAATCTGCTTTCCTGGAAGGAAGGGGCATTTTGGATAGTGTCCTCGTGGCAAATGAGGTTTTAGAGGAGGTGAAGCGATGGAAGAAGAGGTGTGTTTATTTTAAAGTTGACTACGAGAAGGCCTATGAATCTGTAAGCTGGGAGTTCTTATTTTACATGCTTGGAATATTAAGATTTTGCGGGAAATGGATCAGGTGGATAAAGTCTTGTCTGGAATCTTCCTCTGTGTCGGTGCTTGTAAATGGGAGTCCTACCTCAGAATTCTGCCCAAAGAGGGGTCTACGTCAAGGTGACCCTCTTGCGCCTTTCTTGTTCTCATTGTGGTAGAAGGATTGGCAGGTGTTGTTAGGATAACTGTAGAGAAGAATCTGGTGGAGAGTTTGGAGGTTTGGGTACAAAAGGTTAAGGTAAACATGCTTCAATATGCGGATGATACTTTGTTTTTATGTGAAGCGAGTTTTAAATCGGTATGCAATTTGAAGGTCATTCTACACTGTTTTGAATTAGCCTCTGGTTTGAAGGTCAACTTCTCGAAAAGTAGAATTTGAGGGGTGGGGGTTGACCACACTGTGATCCAGCAGTATGCTGCAATCTTTAATTGCGAGATAGTCGAGTTTGGAAGGTTGGTAAGGATAGTGGTTTTTCGGTAAAATCTGTCTATGCTTTTTTAAGGGGCCCTGTTGAGGGAAATAGTGTGTTTGTCTCCCTCTAGAAGACTACTGCTTTGCCCTCAGCACAGGTTACTGCTTGGAGGGTGTTGATCAATTCGATCGCCACAAAAGCTAACTTGGAAAGGCATGGGGTTTTGGTTGATACCAATCTATGTAGTTTTTGCAGGATGGCAGTGGAGTCGACAAAACACACGTTCTTTGATTGCAGGATTGCTTGGTTAGTCTGGAATAAGTGTTATGCATGGCTAGGGATTGCGTCGGTTGATCATGTTGACCCAACTGCTCAGTTCTTGCATTTTAATTTGCTAAATGCTCCTGTCCAGGTTAATGTTGTTTGGAATTGTGTTTGGATTGCTGTAGTTAGTGAATTGTGGAAGCACAGAAATAAACATATTTTCCAATGAGGGGTGATCGACCTTTCAAAAGTGTTCACCTTGGCACAATTAAAGGCTTGGTCTTGGGTAACATCTAAAACTGTTTTTGGGTGCATTGATCCTCTGACTTGTATGTTTTCAATTAAGTGAGGTTTTTTAAGTGGTACTTTTTCGGTTGGGTTGTTTGTTGTTCTATATTTTAGAAGGTTAGGTTGTTTAGAAGGGATGAGGGGAATTATTGTGCTCTGTATATGGGTTGGACCACCCCTAAAGTGGTTCATATTTATTTATTTTTTTCTTGCTGATAAAAAAAAACAACTTACAATAGTATGGAACTGACATTGACATTTTACAATCACTTTGAAGAGAATACTTTTTAATTTTATTTTGGAAAGTCATAACTTGTCCCTTTCACAGTTTATATATAACCGTTAACAAATGGAAAATGACCGAAGAAATCAAGTTAAGCTTAAGCGTAAGAATTTTGTATTTTCTTTTTCTTCTTTATATTTGTTCTTGTTCTCACAAAAAAAAAGAAAAAGAAGGGTGAATACAAGGAGTGACTCTTTTACAGTTACTCTTTTAGAAACATGATCCATTTTGTGTATATAAAGGTGGATGCGTGTTTATTTGATTTAATTTAAATTAACTTCATATCTTAAAATTACTGGGTTTTTAAAATAATTTTTAATTTGTTTTGGTTTATCTATATGCTTATATGCTTATATGTGTCATATGTTGTTTTGTTACCTCTCTTGTTTTTTAGATTAATTTTTAATTTAAAATAAAGTGATTTAATTTTTAATATTGACCTAAAGATGATTTAATTTAATTTAATTTCATATCTTAAAATTATCTCATTGAGTTTTTTTAATTAATTTTTTTTTGTTTCTCTTTGGTTCCTCTATATGATGATTGATATATTGCACCACTACATAAGAGTCTCCATTTACTAAGGAAGACTAGGGAGATTTTCTCCAAATTACAAGTTAAAGCATATAATTACGTACCATATTGTACAATCGTACAATAATTACATATATTAATTGTATAATTTTATAATTATTATTTCCTTAATAAAGAATTCTATTATAAAAATTAAGTCAATGGGGATAAAATTAAAATTAACTAATTTGAAGTATAAATAACAACATCACGTTATAATAGGGTTAAAAAAGAGTTGAAAAAAACAACTGAAAGAAGGAACGCCCATTTTGTTACAAATTGGTATATATCCTGTTAATTTATATCTTTTATTTTATTTTATTTTTTTAAATCTTGAGTTTATAGTGGTCATTTTTTGTCTTTTTTAGGAAATTATTAATTCAACATTCACCATATTTAGATTTTCTCTGTTGTTATTGTTAGGTATGTTTTCAGTGCTTTCTGTGGGTTAAGAATGTCGTGAGTTGAATTTTTCTTTATTTACTTTATTCTTTTTGTATTCATGGTTTCACATATAAAATATGGAAGGTTTTTGTTGTTTCTATATGTGGTGATTAATAGATTACACCACTACATAAGAGATCTCCCTTTACTAAGGAAGACCACGTAGGGAGACTTTCTCCAAATTAAAAGCTAATGCATATTTAGCGTACAACATCATACAATAATTACATACAATAATTGCGTACAACATCATACAATAATTACATACAATAATTGCATATAATTTGATATTATTGCTTCCTTAATAAAGAATTATATTATAAAATTTAAGTAAGTGGGGATGAAATTAAAGTTAATGACTTTGAAGTATAAATAACAACATTACATTATAATGCAAGGTAGTTGGTGTTCTTTTATTTTATGATTGATAAATTGCACCACAACATAAGAGGTTTTACTTTACTAAGGAAGACTGTGTAGGGAGATTTTCTCCAAATTACAAGCTAATGCATATAATTACGTAAAATATTGTACAACAATTACATATAATAATTTCGTATAATTTTATAATTATTATTTTCTTAATAAAGAATTATATTATAAAATTTAATTCAATGTGAATAAAGTTAAAATTAGCGACTTTAAAGTATAAATAACAACATCACATTATAATGCAGGGTTTTTGCTCTTACTCTATGTGATGATGGATAGATTAGGCCACTACATAACCTTTACTAAGGAACACCATGTAAGGAGACTTTCTCGAAATTACAATCTAATGTATATAATTACGTACAATATCGTACAATAATTATATATAAAAAATACGTATAATTTTATAATTGTTATTTCCTTAATAAAGAATTGTATTATAAAATTTAAGTTAATGGGAACAAAATTAAAATTAGATAAACACATTTTCACATATTTGTTGTAGTCCTAGGAGAAAAAACTGTGTTTGATCGAAAACAGAGAAACTACTGAATTCGCCCATTGACATTGTCATTTTGTTAAAATCGGGATAGTTTGGATTTTTTTTCAACTTATTTATAATGTGATGTTGTTATTTATACTTTAAAGTCGCTAATTTTAATTTTATCCACATTGACTTAAATTTTATAATATAATTCTCTATTAAGGAAGTAATAATTATCAAACTATACGCAATTATTATATGTAATTATTGTACGATATTGTACGTAATTATATGCATTAGCTTGTGTAATTTGGAGAAAGAGTTTTCATACTATTGTATATATTTCCTTTACATGAAGTGATGTAAATACACACCAGAGAAGAAGACAAGAGAAAAAGAAATATCTACTTCAATTTCCAAAGTCTTAGCCTCATTTCTTTTTGCCGGTTCAGATTTCAGTTTCTCAATTTTGGAGTTCAATGTGACAATTTCTTCAGTTTATTTTTCTGTATTGCCCTTTTTGCCATCTTCAAAACTTTGACTTTGTTTCTTAATCTCTTTCATGGTATTCCTTAGTGATCCGGTCGGTCATCGGTAGTCGATGACGTCAGCAGCAGATAACCCCGTGGACCACTCGCAGGGTGACACGTGGATCAGGTGCAGAGGAATTAGGGAGGAGATCACCCGGTGTGGTGATCGGTGGTCAGTAACCGAGTGATCACCGACAGATCAGTTCCAAGATAAACACCCGGGGGGAGAACGCGAGAAGCAATAGAGCACCGATCAGTCATCGGGGTTTCGTGTTACACGCAGTTAAACTGGGACTGAGATTCCCAACGAGAGCGTTACGCATGGACCTTGCATGATCATGCCTCAGAGAAAGAAGAGCTCCTCGCCGGTATAATCGTGCACGAGAGTGGCCTGAGGGAGTTAGTAAACCAGTCAGGGATTGGTGACTCTCTCAACCCATTACGTGCATGACATCGTGAAGGGGAAGTCGTGTATGCAGAGAGCAGTGCTTGGTGAGTGTGCCTAGTCCAGCCACACCTGGCGTTCTCCTGAGAATGTGCGATTCACCCAGATGGAAGAAACGCGCTAAGTTACTTCGCAAGGGAATAACTTAGGCGCACAAAGAGATGCGCTAGAGCCCTTCAGGTAGTGGCACATGTACGGTTAGATGTGAGTTGCATGCCTCCACGTGTCACTGTCTGAGAGGGGCGCGGCCCAGATAAAGGTGCACTCCGTGTCATGAAAGGTACAGACAGAAAACGCAGACGCCCAAATCTTTACTGATTGTGGTACGTTTTCGCAGAAAAGCATAACAGAATTCTGACGCACGCACAGAAAAGCATAACAGAATTCTGTTAAGCACAGACACAGAGAGAATAAAAAGAGAATCAGAGTGAGATTCATTTACAGATGATTTTTGTTAGTGATTCTGTGATCTAACTTGAGCGTCGGAGTGCAAACGGCCGCTAGAGGCGCCGTCTGTGCGTTTTGCAGGTTGCATTTGAAGTTCCCAGAGAAGGTTCTAACAGCACTCTTGCAGATAGCACAGTTGCCGTAGGCGGGGTAAGGAGCGACAAAGCAATTCCTCCACGCTTGAGTTGTCGACAGGATCATTTGGCGCCCACCGTGGGGCCCGTTTGAATCGTGGTTCCATCCACACCAAAGTTTCTGGAGTTTCTCAAAAGTCTTTGCTGAGTTTTGCTGAGAAAATGAGGAGAACAAGACAAACATCACCTGAGCCATCTGTCGAGGAAAGAGCTGTGACAATGGCGCAGGTCCTGGAGATGATACGTACGCTGCAGGACAATGTCGCAGCGTCGAAAGCTGAACAAGAAAAGATGCAGGTGGAGTTGGCTGCATTGCAGAGTAGGAATGATGAGCTGAATCGCGTTAATGAGGAGCTGAGAAGGACGTTACAGACGCAGAAGGAACGCGCAGTTGGAGAAGGGATGCCGATGCCACCATCGCCTCCGAGAGCGTTCCTTATGCCGTTCTCCCCTGAAATCATGCAAACCATGGTACCTCCCAACCTAGTGGGAGTGAAGGCGTCGTTCACAGGGGTAGAAGATCCAGAAGCGCATCTGACGGCGTTCCACACTCAGATGATGCTGTCTGGGGGCTCAGATGCCGTGTATTGCAAGATGTTCATGAGCACTCTGAGTGGAATCGCCATGGAATGGTTCGTGAGTCTGCCAGAGGGTCATATCACGTCCTTCCATCAGTTTTCGAAGCTCTTCACTGAGCAGTACATCGTTAACAGAGCACCTTCATTGGTGTCGTACGATCTGTTCGATGTACGCCAGTATCAAGGTGAGTCGCTGAAAGACTACCTCAACCGCTTTGGAGCACAAGTGGTTAGATTGCCCAGCAAGGACGAGGATATGCTGGTGCATGCGTTTAAGAAGGGAGTGCTGCCTGGTCCTTTCAGTGAGTCGCTCATCAGAAGCCATCCCAGCACCTTTGCGGAGATACGGCGACGCGCGGTGGCGCACATAGTGGCAGAGACAGAAGTTTCTGAGAAAAGAGGAAGTGTTGTACCGCTGAAGCCACGTGGAGGACAGGGGAAACAACAGCAACACACGAGGGTGCATGAGGCAAAGGAGGGAAAGAAGGTGCAGGGGAAACCTCGTCCTTATGCAACCAGGAAGGACCAGGGCAGGGGGCGTGCAAGGGAGAACAATGCACCCCCAAGATACGATTTCATGGTAGGGTTGGCGGATCTGATCGCCCTTCCTGCCATAGCCGCGAGACTCCGAGTACCAGAGAAGACAGACAAGATACTAGGGAGGAAAAAGAACGAGTGGTGTGAGTTTCACCAAGCTTTTGGTCACACACTCCACTCCTGTTTGGCATTGGGGCACCAGCTAGCGGAGTTGGTAAAGTCTGGATTCCTAGCAGATTACCTGCGAGAGGCGCCGGGTGATCGCTCGTCGGGGTCCCAGGCAGGAGAGCAGCAGCATGAAATCCCTGTGCATGGGGAGGTGCAGACGATTGCGGGGGGCTTCTTCGGTGGGGGATGCACCGCATCACAAAGGAGAAGGTATGCTCGATCGGTAATGGCCGTGGACACGGAGGATGAGGGCCATTTCTCCGAGGTGGATATCACTTTCAAGAAAGCTGATCTACGGGACGTTGTACCGCACGACAACGATCCTGTGGTCATCTCCCTCATCACAGCAGGAAGGTGAGTGCACAGAGTGCTCGTAGACCAAGGGAGCTCGGCAAACGTCATGTTCTGGCCGACGTTCAACAAGTTGCAGCTGTCCCCCGATCAACTAAGGCCATCTACCGGATGTCTCTATGGCTTTGCAGGGGATCAGGTAGAGGTGCGGGGTTACATTGAGCTGAGGACGACGTTCACCAATGGAACAACAGCCCGCACCGAAAAGATAAGGTACTTGGTGGTGAATGCTCCTTCCGCGTACAATATCTTGCTGGGAAGGCCAACACTCAATAGGTTGGGTGCAGTGCCATCGACGAGGCACATGAAGCTGAAACTGCCGTCGATGGAGGGGACCGTAATAACCATCAAGTCAGATCAGGCCGAAGCTAGGCACTGTTATGTGAACAGCCTCAGGCAGAAAAGGAGCGTATGCCATGTCACCTCAACACCACCACCAGGAGTGCTCGAAGAGCGATCGGTGGTTAGGGGAACGCGTGGCGATCAGGAGATGGAGGCTGCTACGCTGGGGGGCTCCCAGGTAGCTCAGGTGGAAGCAGAGGAGGAGGGCATGATCACTCCTCGCGAGTCAGGGATCGCGAGGGCGGTCATCGCCAGCGAGAGAAGACCCCACCCAGCTGAGGGGTGGGTAGAAGTAGAGATAAAAGGGAGAAAGTTCAAGTTGGGAGGATCGCTCGGCGAAGAAGAACGAGGGTTGATCGTCGGGGTGATCGAAAGGCACATGGGCACGTTCGCATGGTCAGCATCTGACATGCCAGGAATCGACCCTGACTTCCTTTGCCATCGCCTGTCGATGGATCCTAAAGTCCGACCTGTGCGGCAGAGGCGACGGAAATTCAACGAAGAGAAGAGGAAAGTGATCCATGACGAAGCGCAGAAGCTCCTTGCCGCAGGGCACATCAGGGAGATCCAGTACCCAGAGTGGCTAGCGAACGTGGTACTGGTAAAGAAGCCAAACGGCAATTGGAGGATGTGTGTGGATTTCACTGACCTCAACAAGGCATGCCCCAAAGATTCCTACCCTCTACCCAGCATAGACGCTCTGGTGGATAGCGCGTCAGGGGGGAAGCTGCTCAGTTTCTTGGATGCATTCTCAGGATACAACCAGATCAAAATGCACCCCAAGGATGAATGCAAGACAACATTCATGACCGAACAGTCTTGCTACTGCTACAAGGTAATGCCGTTCGGGTTGAAGAATGCGGGGGCTACCTATCAGCGACTTATGGATAGGGTGCTCTCGCCCATGCTTGGAAGAAACGTGCATGCTTACGTAGACGACATGGTGGTCACATCCCGAGAGAAGGAGCAGCATGTGGCCGATCTGGAGGAATTATTCACCACCATCGCCAGGTACAGGTTGAAGCTCAACCCCGAGAAATGTATTTTCGGCGTGGAAGCAGGTAAGTTCTTGGGATTCCTCCTGACAGAGCGTGGAATCGAAGCTAATCCGGAGAAGTGCGCAGCAATCGTGACAATGAGGAGTCCAACGACGGTGAAGGAGGTGCAACAACTCACCGGTCGGCTGACAGCATTATCCCGGTTTATGTCCACTGGAGGGGAGAAAGGTCATCCGTATTTCCAGTGTCTTAAGCGCAACAGCAGATTCCTTTGGACGCAGGAGTGCGAAGAGGCCTTCATCAAGTTGAAGGAGTACCTGGCAAGCCCACCGGTCTTGTGTAAACCACAAGTAGGCACCCCTCTTCGTCTATACTTTGCTGTGACGGAGAGAGCAGTCAGTTCAGTCCTGGTGCAAGAGCAAGATCAGGTCCAGAGGCCTGTGTACTTTGTGAGTAAGGTACTGCAAGGCCCTGAAACAAGGTACCAAGCCCTCGAGAAGGCTGCCCTGACCGTGGTATTTTCAGCAAGAAGACTCAGACATTATTTCCACAGCTTCACAGTAGTGGTAATGACAGATCTGCCCATCCAAAAGGTGCTAAAGAAACCAGACGTAGCGGGAAGGATGGTCAAGTGGGTGGTGGAATTGTCAGAGTTCGACATTCAGTACGAGCCCCGAGGACCGATAAAGGGGCAGGTGTTCGCCGACTTTGTGGTCGAGCTGTCGTCGGTCGCGACACCTTCGGAAGGGTTAAACTTCCGATGGGTATTATCAGTGGATGGCTCTTCCAATCAGTAGGGAAGCGGCGCTGGGGTCATTTTGGAAGGCCCGAACGGAGTGCTGATCGAGCAGTCCCTCCGCTTTGCCTTCAAGGCTAGCAACAATCAGGCGGAGTATGAAGCCCTGATCGCAGGAATGTTGCTAGCAAGAGAGATGGGAGCAAGAAGTCTGGTTGCTAAGAGTGACTCTTTGCTAGTCACCGGGCAAGTTACAGGGGAGTTCCAGGGGAAAGATCCCCAGATGGCAGCTTACCTAGAGTACGTACAACTCCTGAAGACGTCCTTCACCGAGTTTGAATTCGTTCATATGCCGAGAGAGCAAAATGCCAGAGCAGACCTGCTTGCCAAGTTGGCCAGCTCAGGCAAGGAGGGAAAGCAGAGGACCGTCATTCAGGAGACCTTGAAGGTACCGCGAGCATTCGTGTCAGACAACCAGGTACTTCAAGTGTACAAATCGATGGAGCGTCTGGCGATCGGTCATCGCTCGCTGACTCAAGAGACGTTGAAAGCGCCGAGGGTTAGAGCGCGACCGGCAAAGACCGATGAGGTGATGGAAGTCTGCGCTGTTAGGGAGCCCGACACGTGGATAACACCGTACCAGTTGTATTTAGAAGATGGTGTACTCCCTCTGGACCCGGCAGAGGCAAAAAGAATAAAGCGGAGCTCGAGTAAGTTTACTTTGATTGATGGAAACCTGTTTAGATTTGGGTTTTCTCATCCTGTGCAGATCTGCGTCTACGGCGAGCAATGCACTAGGCTTATGTCGGAGCTACACGAGGGGGTGTGCGGAAGTCATGTAGGTGGTCGCGCCTTGGCAAGTAGGATCCTCCGCGCAGGGTACTACTGGCCAACGCTGAAGGAAGACTGCGTGAGATATGCTCAACGTTGCAAACAGTGTCAACTTCACGCAGATTGGCATAAGGCACCCCCCGAGGAGTTGAAGTCCATCCATAGCCCATGGCCATTTCACACATGGGGAATCGACATCCTGGGACCTTTTCCCCTGGCGATAAGGCAGATGAAGTTCCTCATCGTGGCCATCGAGTATTTCACCAAGTGGGTGGAGGCAGAACCAATCGCACACATCACCGCACAGAAAGTTGAGCACTTTGTCTGGAAGAACATCGTCTGTCGTTTCGGAGTACCCAAGAGGCTGGTCTCCGACAATGGCACCCAGTTCACAAGTCATCAGCTAAGGAAGATGTGCGAGGAGTTAAAGATACAACAGGTTTTCGCCTCGATGGAACACCCACAAACCAATGGGCAGGTGGAGTCAACCAACCGAGTACTGCTCAGGGGGCTGAAGCGAAGACTAGAGAAAGCTAAAGGAAAATGGGCAGAGGAGGTCCCCAGAATCATATGGTCCTACCATACCACTCCACAGTCCAGCACCCATGAGACACCCTTTAGCCTTGTCTACGGGACAGATGCCATGATTCCCGTGGAGATACAGGAGAGCTCCCCCAGGTTTTTGAATTTCATTGCCGAAGAGTCCAACGAAGAGCGAAAGGTGAATCTCGACCTACTGGACGAAGTGCGAGAAGAAGCCAGAGTTAGTGTTGAAGCCGTCAAGAGAAGAATAGAACGGAGGCACAACTCCAAGGTGAGGCTCAGGAGCTTCCAGGAAGGTGATCTGGTGATGAGAAAGGCGCATCAGAATGAGATGGAAAACAAGCTGTCTCCAAAGTGGACAGGCCCATATAGGGTGGTTGAGGCATTGGAGAATGGAGCTTATCGGCTGGAGACTCTGGAAGGAGGAGCAATCCCCAGAACGTGGAACGCCACCCACTTGAAATTTTATTTCAGTTAAGTTGTAAAGTAGTTGAGTTCTCGCGCTAAAGACACACTCAGTGTATATACTGAAAACAGTTGAACAGATAAGGGGGCACTCTTTTTTCCTAAGGAGGGTTTTTAACGAGGCCACCCAATGAAAAGATTATCAGCATATCAAGTGTGCGAAAGTTTTCAAGTTAAAATCCTCCTCGCCCCAGGCGCGAGTGCAGGTGATCGGTTAGGCCTTATTCGCCCTAGACGCGAATATGGGCGCTAATCTAAATCCTCCTCACCCCAGGTGTGAGTGCAGGCGATTAGGTTTTGAAAAGCCAGGGGTACTAGTAAGACCAAGAGAGGGAAAGGAAGGATTTCGACAAACGTCCTTACCCACTTGGCATATACCAATATTGACCCAGTAAAGCTATTAGTTTAAACCCTTCTCACCCCAGGAGTGAGGCAGGGAAAGAGTGACCCGATCCGCCCAAGGTTGATGACCTTGGGGAAAGTAAGAGGGGTTACCGAGAAACACTCTTCTTCCCCCAAAACAAGGCATCACCTCTGACGATCGATGTCCTCTATGCACTTAGCGCTAGAGCGACAGAAAAGCAAAGTGAAGCCCGAAGAACGATGACTGATGAGTTGTTGGGTACACTGCCCGAAGAACGATGACTGATGAGTTGTTGGTGGGTATACTACCAGAAGATCGATGACTGATCAGTTGTTAGTGGATACGCTAGTGGGTAGTACCTTGTCGGAGGAAGCTTTTCCAAACAAGCTCTTACGCAACAAGCTGCAGCAGACAGACTATGTCTAGTCAGTCATCCAGTACGAAGCTGTGCATAAGAACTGTTAAAAGGCAAGCTAAGGGAGTTGTTGGTCGTGGTAGATCAAATAGTACAAATCGCGCTAAACCAAAGCTAGTTAACAGTTAGTTGTGCGTAAGAAGAAAGACGAAGCCTAAGAAAATGCGAGAGAAAAGACATATAGCTTAAGCAAATTTATATATATTCACACCAAGTTTATACAAGTTTAAAGTACAGGGATGGTGCAGAAATATAAAATTACAAAAAAAAGAACTCAAGGAGGAGGAACGAGCTTGCCATCTACCACTTCATGGTAAATGCTGAACTGTGTGAGGTCCAAATCCGGGAGAACGTATCGGATCTGCTCGAGTGCCAGCTCGAACCCGTCAGCAAGGGCATCAACACCCACGCTCATAAGCTCGGCGTTCTCAGCTTCGAGCTCTTGCTTTGAAGTCTCCGCAGCGTTCTTCTCGGAGGTAAGGGAAGCAATGGAAGAGGCAGCTTTTTCCAATTGGCCCTTTGCCTCAGACAACTCAATCTTCACTCCAGAAAGCTCACTCACCGCCTCCTCAAGTTTCTTCTCCCCATTAGCAGCCTTCTCCTTGGTGGACTTGAGAACCTCCGCTAGTTGTAAGTTCAGTTGGCGTAGGGAGGAAGTCTCAGCCTCTAAGTTGATTACCTTGCTCCGCAGCTCCACCACTTCGCTGTCCAGAGCGTTGACAGTTTGCCCCATCAAGATCTCAGTCTTGATGCTCTCCTGAACCTGAGATAGGTACTCTTTCCTGGACTTTTCCACCATGTCCCTCATCAGATCCACGGACCCTTGGGCAGCCTCAAAGTCACTCTGCAGTGACTTCTTGTCGTGCTCAAGCTCCTTGATCCTCTTCTCCAGGACTAGTTGCTTGCGGTGTTGGGTGGAAAACTCCAGGGAAAGCACTATCTGCTTGGCCAAGTGCGCATCCACCTCCTGCCCACTCCACTCGAGAAGCTCACGGCTGCGTATGAAGTGTCGAACCAGGGCAATGACCCGACTGAAATTCTCATTGCTGGCGCCAGAGCCGCTTGGCTGCGAGCTGGCCTCACCACCTTCAGCAATAGCAGCAGAGGTTGGCGGTGGTGGTGATGCAGGAAGTCTTGAGAGACCCCCTGAATGGGCAGAATCACCCCCAGCAGGTGGAGTTAGTTGACCAATAGCTTGGCCCGCTGGGGGGGTGGAGGTGGAAATGACGCTGGAGACAGAGGTTGAGGCGTCGGAGATGGTAGGCGCTGAGGAGAGAGAGAGAGAGTTGGTGCTGAGGCAGGTTGAGCAGGAGGAGGTGAGGGTGAACCCTCCTCGATCTGTACCACCTCAATTTCCTCAGGCCTGAGAGAAGAAGCCCCCCCAACCTCTTGATGCTTCCTCTTGCAATGTATGAGGGGAGAGCCAGAACTCTCCTCCTCAGTTGAGGGGGTAGGCTCAGCAGCGACCGCCACATTGGGGGGAAAGGCCTTTACTAGCCTTCTTCTTTTCCTCTCTGGCTCGGGGCCTTCAGCTGGCGCGACCGAGAGAGGGGGAGCTGCGATGGGCTCGGTGGTGGAGGAGGAAGAACCAGTCCCCTTGGCTCCCTTGGTCCGGGCAAGCTCCAGCAAGGCCCTCTTCCTATCTTTCCCTGAAGTCATATCTACATGAGGTAAAAAGAAGAGTTAGATGGCATAATTATGCAAGTGGATAAAATGTTATGCAAGTATGCATAAGAGTGTGCAAGCATTCTAAGGGGTGCAAGAAGAAGAGCCTACCTATGTATTTCTTTAGAGACACCACATCAAACTCGTGTTTGATGAGAAGAGCTGATGGCATTTTCATGTGTTCTTCTTGAATCAAAGTAGAAAATAAGGTGCGGAAGCAATGGGTGAGATGATCAAGACCCTCCTAGGAGTTGTGTTGGCCTTGTAGGTGCATGATGAGTATGGTGTTTGAGTGGTTCGGCCAGCTCAAGGGAAAAGGTGAAAGGATTGAAGTTTAGAGCCTAGAGTTCTAGGAGAAGTAAAGCTTGTGCACAAAAATGGCAGCATAACCTTACTCAATTAAACTTCCCAAATACAATGAGATAGCCTTCCTATTTATAAGCTATCTTGGACGTAAATGTTAAGCTAAATTCTAAGGAAAAGAAAACCAAAATTAAATCTAAATTCTAAGCCATGTGCCATGTGCAAGGACCGGCCACACAACCCTAGATTCTAGAATGTTTCCATCAAAAGTGCTTTCTACACTATCCTATCTACTAAGTACCCCTAATGGGCCTTTATGCAAACATATACAAAGCCTTCTCTCTTCCATCCGTGGCTTCATTTACTTGTGTGTGAGCATGTTTGGCCATGGATCTTGTAAGGGGGCCTAGACGGTCTAGCTCCATGGATAGCCTCCCTCCTTCACGTCCTAGACGCTCACCTTGGTCTTGGTCTTGGTCTAGACGCTCTCCTTGGCTTGTGCCTTGGCTTCCTTGGGTAGGTGTGCTTGGCCCTCCTCCATCAAGAGCCGAGTTATACTTTGCCCCTAGAAGCAACCTACACAGCTCGCGCTCGTAGGGGGCCATGGCCTCAAGACCCCGGGGTTTCTTGAACTCTACTCCAGGAACCCAGTAAAGGGGAAACCCCTCGAGCAGCGTTGGACTTTGCTGAGTAGCAGAGATCATGTAGAACCTGCCCTTCCAATCTTTAAACGATTGCTGGTACAGGCCCAAGAGCACTCGTCCAGCAATTCCATTCAAGCTGACCCAAGACCTATCCCCAGGGTTCTTCGCCTCGAAGAAATGAAGGAAGACGTCTACTGAGGCGTTATGCCCAAAATAGTTGCAGAGGATCTCGAATGCCCGTATGAAAGCCCAGGCATTCGGATGGAGTTGGCAGGGGGCGACGTTTAGCTCCATCATCAGCTCCTTCTCAAAGAAGGTGAAGGGCAGGCGCAGCTTCAACCTCTTGAAGATGGCGGAGTAGATGAAGGTGAAGGGCACCCCATTGGTAGCCCTATCATCCGCACAGATGGGCATCCCTCGAGGAGGAATGCGTATACGGATGTTAAAATCGTTCTCCCTGTCGATGGCGCAAGAAGGCTCATCTGGGTCATTGCTCAGAAGGGATTTGAGGTGGCCTTGCGGTAGTAGAGTGGAGGTTTCGGCCTGCAACGCCAGGGGAGCCCAGTCGTAGACCCTGGCGTTGTCGTGGTAGGAGGTTGCATCGGGTGGAGGTGGCGCCGGTGCACTTGCTGAAGGCTGTGCACCAGAAGATGAGGCGACAATGCGAGCGGTTTGCTTCAAGCGAGCCATTGCGGGATAACTGCAATGGAGGAAAGCAAAAGGTCAGATGAATGGAAGAAGAGGGAATGATGAATGGTTCGGTGAAAAACAGAGGAAGGGAAGAAGAAAGAAGGTCCAGGCGAAGAAGAGGAAGAGGGAGAAGTAGAAAGTGAAGTGAGAAACGCAAAAACCCTAGCGCGGGTTGAGAAGAAGAAAAACAGACAAGATGAATGCATGGTAGAGAAAGAGATGAATGCAATCGGTGAAAAGAACCTAAATGGACCAAGGAAGAAGAAAAGTCATACCTTTATATGATCGCAGAAGGTCTTGAGGTAGAAAGCTCGAAAAAAGTTGGGCGCGCAGAGAGGAGATTCGAAGTGTCTGAGAGTTGGAGTGTTGAAGAAGATGATGAAACAGTGAAAGCGCGCGCCTATTTGAATAAGGGAAGCGTTAGCGACACTCCACGCTGGCCGTTGATATGCCCACGTGTCGCGAGATTAAGGGGGGGAGTCATAACGTCAAAAGGCAACACGTGAGGTGGCACGTGATGCGGCCCCACTTGCCACGTGGACCGAGAGCGCGACCACTTAGTCTCTTCGCTGAGAACGAGTTCACAGCTCGAGACTAGGGGGCTTGTGATCCGGTCGGTCATCGGTAGTCGATGACGTCAGCAGCAGATAACCCCGTGGACCACTCGCAGGGTGACACGTGGATCAGGTGCAGAGGAATTAGGGAGGAGATCACCCGGTGTGGTGATCGGTGGTCAGTAACCGAGTGACCACCGACAGATCAGTTCCAAGATAAACACCCGGGGGGAGAACGCGAGAAGCAATAGAGCACCGATCAGTCATCGGGTGCAAGGTCATCGGGGTTTCGTGTTACACGCAGTTAAACTGGGACTGAGATTCCCAGCGAGAGCGTTACGCATGGACCTTGCATGATCATACCTCAGAGAAAGAAGAGCTCCTCGCCGGTATAATCGTACACGAGAGTGGCCTGAGGGAGTTAGTAAACCAGTTAGGGATTGGTGACTCTCTCAACCCATTACGTGCATGACATCATGAAGGGGAAGTCGTGTATGCAGAGAGCAGTACTTGGTGAGTGTGCCTAGTCCAGCCACACCTGGCGTTCTCCTGGGAATGTGCGATTCACCTAGATGGAAGAAACGCGCTAAGTTACTCCGCAAGGGAATAACTTAGGCGCACAAAGAGATGCGCTAAAGCCCTTCAGGTAGTGGCACATGTACGGTTAGATGTGAGTTGCATGCCTCCACGTGTCACTGTCTGAGAGGGGGCGCGGCCCAGATAAAGGTGCACTCCGTGTCATGAAAGTTACAAACAGAAAACGCAAACGCCCACATCTTTACTGATTGTGGTACGTTTTCGCAGAAAAGCATAACAGAATTCTGACGCACGCACAGAAAAGCATAACAGAATTCTGTTAAGCACAGACACAGAGAGAATAAAAAGAGAATCAGAGTGAGATTCATTTACAGATGATTTTTGTTAGTGATTCTGTGATCTAACTTGAGCGTCGGAGTGCAAACGGCCGCTAGAGGCGCCGTCTGTGTGTTTTGCAGGTTGCATTTGAAGTTCCTAGAGAAGGTTCTAAGAGCACTCTTGCAGATAGCACAGTTGTCATAGGCGGGGTAAGGAGCGACAAAGCAATTCCTCCACGCTTGAGTTGCCGACAGGATCACTTAGTAAAGGGAGACTTCTTATGTAGTGGTGCAATCTGTCAATGTTCATATAAAGGAACAACAAAAATCTTGCATATTTTATATGCGAAACCATGAATACAAAAAAATTAAAATAAGTAAATAAAGAAGCATCTAACTCATGACAATCTTGAAAAGCGTTCTAAAGCTTTTAAAAAGCGTTCGAAGGCTCTTAGAAAGCCGTTGAAGGCTCTCAAAAAGCCGTCGAAGGCTCTCAGAAAGCCGTTGAATGTCGTCGAGACTTTCTCGAAATTACAATCTAATGTATATAATTACGTACAATAATTATATATAAAAAATACGTATAATTTTATAATTATTATTTCCTTAATAAAGAATTGTATTATAAAATTTAAGTTAATGGGAACAAAATTAAAATTAGCGATTTTGAAATATAAATAACAACCTCACATTATAATGCAGGGTTTTTGCTGTTACTCTATCTGATGATGAATAGATTAGGCCACTCATAAGAGGTCACCCTTTACTAAGGAAGAAATGTAAGGAGACTTTCTCGATATTACAATTTAATGTATATAATTACGTACAATATCGTACAAGAATTACATATTATAATTTCGTATAATTTTATAATTATTATTTTCTTAATGAAGAATTATATTATAAAATTTAAGTGACAATTTCTTCAGTTTATTTTTCTGTATTGCCCTTTTTGCCATCTTCAAAACTTTGACTTTGTTTCTTAATCTCTTTCATGGTATTCTTTAGTAAAGGGAGACTTCTTATGTAGTGGTGGTGCAATCTATCAATGTTCATATAGAGGAACAACAAAAATCTTGCACATTTTATATGCGAAACCATGAATACAAAAAAATTAAAATAAGTAAATAAAGAAGCATCTAACTCATGACAATCTTGAAAAGCGTTCTAAAGCTTTTAAAAAGCGTTCGAAGGCTCTTAGAAAGCCGTTGAAGGCTCTCAAAAAGCCGTCAAAGGCTCTCAGAACAAAAAGCCGTCGAAGGCTCTCAGAAAGCCGTTGAATGTCGTCGAGACTTTCTCGAAATTACAATCTAATGTATATAATTACGTACAATAATTATATATAAAAAATGCGTATAATTTTATAATTATTATTTCCTTAATAAAGAATTGTATTATATAATTTAAGTTAATGGGAACAAAATTAAAATTAGCGACTTTGAAATATAAATAACAACCTCACATTATAATGCAGGGTTTTTGCTGTTACTCTATCTGATGATGAATAGATTAGGCCTTATAAAATTTAAGTTAATGGGAATAAAATTAAAATTAGCGACTTTGGAATATAAATAACAACATCACATTCTAATACTGGGATTTTGTTGTTACATAATGGATAGATTAGGCCACTACATAAGAAGTCACCCTTTACTAAGGAAGACCATGTAAGGAGATTTTCTCGAAATTAGAATCTAATGTATATAATTACGTACAATATCGTATAATAATTACATATAAAAATGCCTATAATTTTATAATTATTATTTCATTAATAAAAAATTATATTATAAAATTTAATTCAGTGTGAATAAAGATAAAATTAGTGACTTTGAAGTATAAATACGTATAATATCATACAATAATTACAAATAATAATTGCGTATAATTTGATATTTACTATTTTCTTAATAAAGAATTATATTATAAAATTTAAGTCAATGGGATAAAATTAAAATTAACGACTTTGAAATTTAAATATCAACATTACATTGTAATGAAGGGTTTTTGGTGTTTCTCTATCTGATGATTGATAGATTGGGTCAGTACATAAGAGATCACCCTTTACTAAGGAAGACCATGTGAGGAGAGTTTCTCCAAATTACAAGTTAAGTTAATGTATATAATTACGTACAATATCGTAGAATAATTACATATAAAAATTGCGTAATTTGATAATTATTATTTTTATGCTTATTGGAGGTATTAACCACTTCTAGGAAAAATTAGAGATTATGAAATCTCTCTAGAAGTTCTAATTCAAAAAATAGGTTTTAAAGACAATAGTGATATCTTATTCTTCTTTTTTGAATTTCTGATCTTGTATTTTTCATTAATGACAATAATTCTGAATTTAATAATTTGATAACAATAACAATATTTATTTATTTATACACCTTACAATAGTATGGAACTGGCATTGACATTTTACAATCACTTGGAAAACAATACTAAATCAAGTTCAGTTTGAGCGTAAGAATTTTGTATTTTTTTTTATTTGTTTTTGTTCTCACACAACAAAAAAGGAAGAGTGAATAGGAGGAGTGACTATTTTACTATTACTCTGTGAGAAACATGATCATTTTATTTTGAAAAGTCATAACTTGTTGCTTTCACAGTTTATATATAACAGTAACATATGAAAAATGGCTGGAATATAACAGTAACATATGAAAAATGGCTGGAAGAAATCAAGTTAAGTTTCAGCAAAAGAATTTTGTATTTTCTTTTTCTTCTTTGTATTTGTTCTTGTTCTAAAAAAAAAAGTGAATACTAGGAGTAAACTCTTTTACAGTCACTCTTTTAGAAACATATCCATTTTTGTGTATATAAAGGTGGATGCTTGTTTATTTGATTTAGTTTAAATTAACTTCATATCTTAAAATTACTATGTCACCGGCTTTTTAAATTATTTTTTAATTTTTTTTGGTTTCTCTATGCTTATCTGTCATATGTTCTTTGGTTACCTCCCTGATTTTTTAAATTAATTTAAATTAAAGTGATTTAATTTTTAATATTGACTAAAGATGATTTAATTTAAATTAATTTCATAACTTCAAATTATCTCATTGGATTTTGAATTAATTTTTAATTTTTTTTGGTTTCTCTATGGTTATCTTTCTTGTAATTAATATTATACATTAATGTACAATAATTGGATACAATAATTATGTATAATTTGATAATTATTATTTCTTTAATATATTTATATATAATTGATTATTTGGAGTTATTAACCACTTTTAGGGAAAGATGAGAGATTATGAAACCTCTCGAAATTCTAATTCAAAAAAATAGGATTTAAAGACAGTAGTAATATCTTATTCTTCTCTTTTGAATTTCATGTGTTGTAATCTTCATTAATGGTAAGAATTCTAAATTAATAATTTGACAACAATAAGAATATGTGTTTATTTACAATAGTATAGAACAAGCATTGGAATTTTTCAATCACTTTGAAGACAATACTTTTCAATTTTATTTTTGAAAAGTTATAACTAGTTCCCTTTATATATAACAAATGGAAAATGGTTGGAAGAAATCAGGTTAGGTTTGAGCGAAAGAATTCTGATTTTTTTTATTTGCTTTTGTATTTTATAAGTAATTGATAGACCAAGGGTTAAAGTAATATCTTTTATTATTAAATTAATTGCATATAATTGCGTATAATATTGTATAATAATATACAATAATTACATACAATTATTATATACAATTATTATGTATAATTTGATAATTATTATTTGTTCATATATAATTATTTGAAAGTATTAGCCTAGGGAAAGATGAGAGATTATGAAACAAGTTCTAATTCAAAAAATAGGTTTTAAAGACTGTAGTAGTAGTGATATCTTATTCTTCTCTTTTGAATTTCATGTGTTGTAATTTTTATTAATGCCAAGAATTTTGAATTTAATAATTTGAAAACAATAACAATATGTTTATTTACACAAGTTACAATAGTATTATGAAACTGGCATTCACATTTTACAATCACTTTGAAGACAATCCTTTTCAATTTTATTTTTGGAAAGTCATAACTTGTTTCCTTTCATAGTTTGTATATAACAATTAAAAGATGGAAAATGGCTGGAAAAAACCAGGTAAGGAAGAATATGAGGAGTGCTCTTTTATGGTTACTCTTGGACAAACATGATCAATGATCAATTTTATGTATATAAAGGTGGATGCGTATTTATTTGATTTAATTTAAATTAACTTCATATCTATTATGTCACTGGATTTTTAAATTAATTTTAAATTTTTTTTCTCTCTGTGCTTATCTTTCTGTTGTTTTGAACTTGAATTTTATTGAAAATATGGACCTAAATATGATTGTTACCTCTTTGGTTTTTAAATTATTTTTTAATTTAATTTAAATTAAAGTGATTTAATTTTTTATATTGACCTAAAGATGATTTAATTTAAATTAATTTCATATTTTAAAATTACCTCATTGATTGAATTAATTTTGAATTTTTTTTGTTTCTCTATGGTTATTTTTTTTTAGTTATTGGCATATCATGATGTTGTGAACTTATCATTTCATTAAATATTGTATTTTATAAATGAATGATAGGCCAAGGGATTAAAGTAATATCTTGTATTTTCTAGAAAGTTGACATTATATCATCAATCTTTGTTTTCTTTGTTTTTACTGGTTTTTTTTAGTTGTGTCAGACAATGTACCGGACAACTCTTCTTATCGGTTATGAAAAAAATCTCATGCTCCATTGAACAACTTCATCCAAAACCAACTGTTACTACATGAATTTCCAAAATGTAAAAAATATCTTGTAAAAAATTATTTTCAAAATATTTCTTTAGACATTTTTTATTCGTTTTGGGATGTACTTTCCCAAATGTATAAAATTATAAAAAAAAAATCATTTCAAATAAATAAGAGATGTGAACAAATTTTATAACCATACCAATACCATAGCTCCTTATATTATTAAGAAAATTACTTAAAATTTGTGAAATATTGGTCAGTATTTTGTTAAAAATTGAAAATAATTTACATAAACAATTGCATTATTTAAACATAAAAAATTAAATCATATATCAAGGACAATGGAATTCTATACTTCCCTTTCTCAAATAATCCTCTAAAAAATGGCCAATAGCAAATTATCATATAAATACTACAAAAAATCTCACCTACTCCACTTCCAATATGGGTTGATATTAGTGGTTGCAATCCCAATAACTTGATAAGCATTATGGTCAATTGCAACAACAAAATGGTAGTGCCTGACAAGAAAATTAGGGACTCATCAAAGGTGAATTCTACCAGCATCCTTAACATCTCCAACATATCATCTGTAAGAGGTACATCTTTCTTTGTTATGTCAAATATAGTGTCAGATATTCTTAACAACTTAAGTAGGACGCAGATAAATGCACAAAAACCAGCATTCATGCGTAGTCCTGCTGCCAAATATTCTGATATAGTATATATCTTGTAAATTACGAAAAATGCAACGGAAATACATATGTCTTGGTCCTGCATTGAGAGAAAAAACATATACATTGGATACTATATAAAACAAAGGATTGTATCCCATGATTAGTGTATCAAGGAAATAATAATAATGAATTTTTAGTGATGTCTTTTGGGTTGTGTAATGCTGCTTGGCTCAAAATGGCTCTGATACCATATTACGAAAGAGTGGACTTTAAGCCTAACTCAACCCCATAAAACCGGCTCATAGAGATGAGGTTTGCACCCACTTATATACAATGAAAGACTCTAATCTCTAGTCGATGTGGGATCTCCAACAGTTTGAATGACCATAGGAGAGAATTATCCAGTATTTTATTATCTTTTAGGAGGAAGTCTAACCAGTAAAATAGGGCATTGTATTTTTCTTTTTTCTTACTATCTTCTTATAAATAATTTTCTTATATATATAACAGTTAACAAATGGAAAATGGCTGAAAGTTCTTTTTGTTATTGTCATATCATATATGGTGTGAACTTATCATTTTATTGAATATATATTGGCCTTAAGATCTTTCCTTTTGTATTTTATAAGTAAATGATAGGCCAAGGGTTAAAGTAATATATTTTCAAGAAAGTTGACATTATTACATTTTTTACTGGTTGTTTTTGTTTAGTTGTGCCAGAAAATGTACTGGACAAACTCTTTTTATCTGTTATGAAAAGAATCTCATGCTCCATTGAACTACCTCTTCCAAAACCAACTGTTACTACATGAATTTCCAAAAATGTAAAAAATATCTGGTAAAAAATTAATTTCAAAATATTTCTTTAGACATTTTTTATTATTTTGGGATGTACTTTATTAATTATAAAAAAAAAATCATTTCAAAATAAATAAGAGATGTGAACAATTTTTATGGATGTGAAAAAAAATGACGTTATAGCCATACCAGTACCATAGCTTCTTATATTATTAAGAAAATTACTTAAAATTTGTGAAATATTGGTCAGTATTTTGTTAAAAATGGAAAATATTTTTCATAAACAATTGCATTATTTAAACATAAAAAATTAAATCATATATAATATGGTATGCAAATAAATTATCTCTCACTTTTTTTCTTTCTTATACACATAAAAAAAACACTCCCTAAAATAAGAGAACAACACTTGCTATTCCATTATGATAAATGTAATAGGTAACTAGCAACCTTATATTAATTAACAATCATGAGTTTTAGTTTCTAGACCCATTAATCATCCAAGGATCTTTTACATAAGTGAATAAAAAACCATGTTAAAATAATTGATTTGCATATCAAGGACAATGGAATTCTATACTTCCCTTTCTCAAATAATCCTTTAAAAAATGGCCAATAGCAAATTATCAGATAAATACTACAAAGAATCTCACCTACTCCACTTCCATTATGGGTTGATATTAGTGGCTGCAATCCCAATAACTTGATAAGCATTATGGTCAATTGCAACAACAAAATGGTAGTACCTGGCAAGAAAATTAGGGACTCATCAAAGGTGAACCTACCAGCATCCTTAACATATACATTGGATACTATATAAAACAGAGGATTGTATCACTATGTACATGTAAAATTTTGTTCTACACAATCACATATTCTTTAAAAATTGTATTAATATCTTCTTAAGTAAGTACTTATTACATTAACTAATTTTTTGTACTTTAAAAATTACACCTTCTCATTTTGTTTGTTATTTTTAAATAACATTGTGATGTGTGTGTTCCTATTATTGTTTGATTTAGTTACTTTGTTTCAATATAATTTTTTCAAAAAAACTCACCATGGGCAAGAAAGTGGAATTGGTGATGATTGAATAAGAAAGGAGACATGCATAGCATACTTCAAAGAGTGGCTTAAGGCCCCAATAGTTGATAATCCACATATATGCTAAGCATTGTCTCAAAGTAAGCTTATGGAAAATGGTGCCAAAAATAGGACAGTGCTTGCTAAAGAAGATCTCAAGCAATCCTATGGCCCATCTCTTTTGTTGGGCCATTGCATTTGGGCCACCTCCTGGAGCAAAACCTGTGAAGGCAATTGGGTTTGGTGTACACAATTCTGATCTCCAACCCTTTTCATGTATTTTCAGTCCAAGGAGTTTATCCTCTGTTATTGATCCATATATCCAACCCACCTAAAAGTTGCAAAAAATAAAACCCACATCCACTTAGAAACAAGAACATATAACATACACAAATTACTTATAAGTTAAAATGGTCTTGATTTGTACATGTTTATAATATTATTATTTTAAAGGAATAACAACAAAGACTACTCTAAATCAAATTATTTAAAAAAGATTTCGGAAAGATTCTCTATTAATATTATTTATTAAATTGTCTACTAGATTGTTTGTTAAACAGTTTATAATTATTGATTAGACGATCTAATAGTATTGTAGGGTAAATCATTTACACAAATAAACGGCCTAATATTTTAATGATTTTTTAAAAAAACTTGAACTCAATATAAAGTCTAGTTTAATGATTTTGATACATATTTTCCGTAAATATAATATAATAATGTTATTTAACACTATAATGTTTTCTTTCTATTTATCTACACCCACAAAATCAATTTTCACCACTTGTGCATGCATGTTTTGAATTAATTTTTAAGGAAAAACTAATTATAAGAAAACCCTGTAAAAGGTTGCTTTACCTGTTTGCCCCAGCTAGTACCATGTTCATATCCACAACTTGCAACTTGTGCTGCAATGTCAACTGCGATCGAAATATTAATATCATTAGGCAAATATGTCTTCCCCTCCAAAGCATGAGTAGCTGTTTTCATAATCTCCTTTGAATCTCCAAACTTTTGTTCTAGTTCATCCTTTGATAAATTGTTTCCTGAAAAATTATCTAGAATGTTCAAACATACGAACAACAATTAAGTTTATTGAGCAAACTATGCATGCTCTACCTAGTACTAAAATTAATCGTTCTCACATTAAGAAGAGTTCTAAAAAATATAAAATAATTGTATAGATCTTTCATGAGAATCTTTATATTCATTTAATGTGTTTAAATTAGTTTATTTTATTTTATTTTCAAACTAACTAGTAAATCAGAAGTTTTTTTTTGTTTTCCTAAAGAGAGTAACACTGTATTAATCTTATTAAAACTTGCCACAATTTGCTTCTCCGTCAAGAAGAATGACATGAATTTTTTTTTAATAATCGTAATAATTATAAAAGAAATAAAAATAACAATAATAAAAATAATAATAACAATTGTAGAAGAGAGTGTTGTGAAGGAAAATGTAGGTACAATATAGCTATTTATAGTAATGATGGAGAAAAACCTTGAATGGATCATGATTTACTTGATGAACTTTGAATTCCAAGACCATTGTATGCATGAGACTTTATTGAACAAGAGGCTTTGATGATTTTCAAATCCAGCTTTAAGACTTGAAGAATTTGTTGTTGTGTGAGTAGTTAGATAAATTTTGAGTTGTTAATTTGCATTTAGTTATGATCCAAGTTAGTATGATTTGAAATCTCTTTTAAAAGTTTTGTTTTTCAAATCTGTGTTAATTTTAATTAGTTTTTTCGTGTTTTAAATTAGTTGAAGTTTTTTTTGGTTCAAAGTCTAGTGATTACAATGATTTATTTTCTTTTGTCTTTTATGTAAAGCAAAATCAGTTAGTTTTTGTTTATAAATGGACAGGTTTTTTATGTTTAGTTTTTAATAGAAAATAAAAACAATCAGTTTGTTTTAAAAATCAATAAAGTGATTTTAACATAACTCTCTGTTATATTTTTCAAACTATTTTTAAATTCTTTTAACAGATTTCAATTAATGATCAAATTGTTTTAACCTATTTTTAAAGTCTATATAAATACTTTTTTATGATCATTTCAAAAAGAAGAAGATAGTTTATTGATTTTTTTTTTCAAAAGAGAAGATCAAAGAACTTTTAATCATTCTTGAAGTCTTGGGTCATTGCTTCTGTGTGAAATAGAAATCTAGGTTTTCTATTCTTTTGTTGTTTAACTGTATACAACCTAGGTGTATTCTAATTCTTTCTTTTAATTTTGTATTGTGTGTAAAATAGTTTCAGATAGTGTTTCTAGAAATTGTGGTTTTTGTTGAGAGTGTTGTGTGTTTTTGAAGGGTTCAAGATCCACACTTTTGGCAGTGGTGTAATATGGTTTTCATTATTTAGTGAATTCTTAGTGGTGTGCTGGTGAATGAATTTTGTTCTTGGTTAAAAGCGAACCAGTATAATTTTTTCTTTGTGAATCTCTCTTCCCTTACTCTAATCAACTGTTTTAAATATTGTTTTGTGTGTTCCGTGGTTGATTCGTAAAAACAATCGGTTTATATTTTCACATAATTGTTAATATGTTAAATAACCAGTTGACGAGATAAATTAATTGATTGATTTAACTGATCTTTTCAATCTTCTAGTCTTTGCGAAAACAATTCACCCTCCCTCTTGTTTCAACCATACATTCTAACACATATCACTAAATTAAAAATATATATTAATAAAATAAAATAAATAAAATCATACCATTTTCCATTCTATTGGGAAGATTGCCATAGATAACTTTTCTTCTAAGTAAGCAATTTGTTCCACCGTAGAAAGGTCCTTGTAATCCAGCTATTCCAGCAGTCAAGTACTGCATTGTTTTGAGTTTTTTATAAGTAATTAATTGAATTTCAAAACTAGTAAGTCAATACTAAAAATGCTTAATGTTATATAATACGAAGATTAGTATTTTAATTACAACCACCTTAATAAAAATTGTCATCTGATTTCCAAAAGGATCATCCTTCAATGTAGCATAGAATTGTTGGGGAAATTGAGCAAATGCAACTTCTTTTTCTCCTTTGGAATCAAGCAAAATGCATAACGCATGCAGAAGAACCTTTGGATTGTTTACAATCATGTCACAGTCAACGTTCAAGATAAATGGAGCATTGGTCATCAATCCAGAGACTCTTGTCTAAAATGTAGTTGGTGAAGTTCAATTAAAAAACCAAAACAAATTAGAGAATAACTGAAAAATTAAAATTTGTGTTGGAAAAAGAAACAAAACATGAATATGCTAGTGCATTCAATAAGCTAGCTTTGTCATTTACATAATAATAACTACATCACTAACTAATTGAACAAATTAACTAAATTATAACCAAAATCTAAGTATGATAATGATGTCAAGTTTCATAGTGATGCCTAACATGAGAGTTTTTAGAAAAAAAAATATGATAATAGTTAATTAAAGAAAAAATGTTCTTTAAATAAGAGTGAGTTTCTCACCAACACATTCATTGCACCAGCTTTGAAATGATGTGACTGATTTGGCCTTTTCTCTCTAGATATGTATATCAAATGTGACAATCCATCTTCAAGACCTTCCTTGTTCTCCCATATAACCTTACAAATTCATAACAATAAACAATAAACAATTTCTCAAATAAATAGGCCAAAGATTATCTCACTTGATCAAATATATCAACAATGCTTAATTAGTACTATGAATGGTAATAAGTATAGCTACAAAGAGGATCACATAAGGAAATAGTGGGACTAAAGCAATAAGACACATGTAAATGGTGGGCGAATAATGTATAAAACTCAACCTAAAATAACCAATTCCAAGTTGGTAGATTTTGTGTCATCCAAGAATTGGTATAAGTAACACTAGTATGAGAGATAGTGGAGAGCATAAAGAATGTGATGTCATTTCTCTTTCTTGGGTGGGTTTGAACATTCTTTGTATTACCTTTCTGCATGTTTATTTCAATAGTATTCCTTGCAAGGTTCCTTTCATTTTTAAGAAACCTTATTCTTATTCAATGAGAAATTTCAATTCCTAATTGTTTTCTTGATCCTTACAATACCATTTTGTTACATTGGCCCTTTCATTATTCGAACATGGCAAATAATACACATCTTAAGAAACTTTCGATGAACATGTCCAAGATTTTGGACATTTTAGAAGTTGATAGACAAAAAACAAGGCTCGTTTTGAGACTTTGGAAGATAGAATTGATATATTACTGAAGTAGAATCGTGGTAATGACGTGAATCTACATTGAAATGCGAGGGAACTATCTCCGGTGGAGGAAATCCATATCATCCACCTTTCTAAGTACGAAATGTGAAGCTCGATTTTCCTCGCTTTGATGAATCTAAGGTTCTTCCGTGAATCTTCAAGGTTGAGCAAATTTTCAATTATTATAACACTCCAAATTCTCAATAATTACTGCAATTCATATGAAAAAGGGGTAGTTCATTGGTTTCAAATAACCAATAAATCTATTCCATTTCTGTCTTGGATTGACTTTAGACGTGCTTTAAAATTATAATTTAGTCCATCTCTTTATGAATGTACTAGATCACCACTATTTGAATTATCATAAGTAGGATGTATGCTTGATTATTATACTCAATTAACTGCTTTTGCAAATTGCGTACAAGGAGTCACTAATAAAGCCTTCATTAATTGTTTTGTTAATGGATTTTAACTGAATATTAATAGCTTAATCCCCTATTACATTACTAAGTTGCGTTTCCTTGACCAAGTTATACAAAGAAAATTATCTTCCTAAACACAAACCATTTCACATCACTTACCCTTTTCAGAACTAAAACCAAACCACAAGCTCAAACACAAACCTAACCTCATCCATATCCATCAAATCCACTGGCCTTCCATCCTTACTTTCAGGCTCAATTACTGATATCACTTCCACTTTTTAGAAATATGGAAATATCAAAAGAATGGCAATAGCAAAAAAGGAAGATCCAAAGAGAGAAATGTTTATGCTACACTTGTGATGAGAAGTTCATCTCCTATCATTAGTGTCCTAATAATCAATACTTGTTGTTACAAATGGATGATGAAGATACCTCTGAGTTGCAACCTATGATGGAAGATGTGATATATAATGTGAATTAGATAATCATTTTTCTAATAACACATTAAAAAGTTCCTTTTTGGGAACTATAAAGTTTCAAGGAACAATTAATGGCATAGTGGTTCAAAAATTGCTTGATAGTGGTAGTTCAAATAAATTTTTGCAACTAAGGATTGCAAATTGTTTGAAACTTCCAATGAACCTGCTCCTAATTTCCAATTCTTTTATATTGATTTGGTACTTGGAGCTGCATGGCTTGCTACTTTGGCCCTCACATTTATGGTTATAACAACCTTACCTTGGAATTTTACAAAGACGAACAGTATGTCACTATACATGATGATCATCCTCAATTGCCTAGTCCCGCTAAATTTAATCAACTTAAAAGGATGAAAATACTCATGTTATAGTTGAAGATTTTACATTAAGTAACATGATATGCCTTAGGAACAACGACTTGAATGATCTCATGAGATGGAACCAGAATTAGTCATGTTGGTGCATAATTATAGAAGTATTTTTTCTATTTCTACAACCTTACCCCTTTCAAGATCTCATAACCATGTCATTCCTCTGATAAAGGATGCAAATCCAGTAAAGGTGAGCCTTTATAAATATCCTTATAGTAAAAAAACAACTAATAGAAACTTTGGTGCAAGAGAAACTTGTTGCAAGCATTATAACACCCAATTGTAGTCTATTTTCTTCATAAATTATATTGGTAAGAAAAAAATATGGTACATGGAGATTTTGTATAGATTATATCATAATCAAAGACAACTTTCCAATTCAAATAGTTGATGAAATCATTGATGAGTTATATGACTCCCATTATTTTTTCAAGTTAGATATAAGATTTATATACCATAAAATTCTTGTTGTTGCTGAGAATAGACATAAAAATTCTTTTAGAACCCACCAAGGACACTATGAATGGCTAGTTATGTTATTTGGGCTTACTAATGCCCATGTCACATTCCAAAGCCTTAAGAATGATGTTTTAAGGAGTTTCTCAAATAATTTGTCTTGGTTTTCTTTAACGATATCTTAGTATATAGTTATTTTTGGAAGGGTCATTTATACACCTTGAATTGGTCATTCAATTGTTGCAAAATCACCACCTATATGCAAAAATGTCTAAATCTTCACTTAGTTTACAATAACTAAACAATCTTAAACATAGAGTTTCAGGACAAAGAATAGCAATGAATAAAGATAAAGTACAAGTAATTTTACAATGGCCAATACTTGAAAATATTAAACAGCTGGGAGGGTTCTTTGGACTAACTAGTTATCATTGAAAATTTACAAAATCCTATGCAGCAATTGCTACTCCCTTGACTAACTTGCTTAAGAATGATAAATTCGTATAGGGAGTGAATGGTGATGAAACTTTATCCAGGCTCAAACATTCTATTACACAAGTACCAGTTTTAGTAGCCTAATTTTCAAAACCATTCACTCTTGAAACATATGCCTCGGGAGTGGGTATAAGATGCAGAGACGGTCAACCTATATAAGAGAATTTTCCACTATCATTGAAGCAATAGCTAAATTCAAACATTACCTACTTGACCATAAGTTTGTTACAATAACTAATTATAAGAGTTTCAAATCACTCACTAACCAAGTTGTTCACACCTGGACCACAAAACTGGTTGCATAAGTTGATAGGTTATGACTTCACCATTAAGTATAAACCTAGAAAGGAGAATGTGACTCTTGATTCTCTTTCTAGATCATTCATGGCATTATCTCATCCTAAAATTTGAGTTGCTTCCAAAAAACTAAGGGAAGTTATTGCATATAATTATGCAACTTTGTTTGTAGAACAAGCCTCCTAATGATCATTACTTAGTTTGTGATCAATTACTTTACTGGAAAGGTAGATTGACTTTATATAAGGGCTATGATTTGGGGCATACAATTCTGCATGAGTCCACAGGTTGGGTGGACACTTCGAATTCAATAGAACATTGGAGAGAGTTTGAACTCAATTTTACTGGCATGGTATGCAGAAAGACGTCAAGGATGCAAGATTGTCTAATTTACCACCCAAGTTGCTACTACCATTACTAATCCTAGATGAAATTTGGGAAGATGTGGCTATGAATTTTATTATTGACCTTCCTTCTTCTAATGGGTATAATGTCATTATGATGATCATTGTTGGGGCTTTCCAAGTATGCTCATTTGGCTAGTTTGAAATTTGAATTTAATAGTAAGTAAGTTGTTGAGTTGTTTATGAGTAACATGGTAAAGTTGCATGGTTTTCCTAAAACTATAGTTTTTTTATTAGAAATAAGGTGTTCACTAGTTAATTTTGGCAACAATTATTTAATTTAAGTGGTACTTTAAAATTAAGCATTGCATAACATCTTCAAATTGATGGTCAATACACAAATTTACTGAAATGTATTTAAGGTGCTTTACTTATGAGAATCCCAAGGAATGGTACAAACTCTTCCTATAGAATGAATTTTCGTATAAATCTTCCTTCCATCACAGTACGAGCATGAAAACTTTCAAGGTTGTTAGAGATCCACCTTAACTAATGAAGTATACAATCAACAACTAGGATCTACTAGTGTTCAATAGCAACTTGTACAAGTGATGCAACACTCAGTAAATTCAAGATGTACTTGTAGAAAGCATAACAACACATGATGAAAAATGTTGATGAAGGAAAAAAAAAAGTCATTTCTATTAGCAATTAGTGATATGGTATTGGTAAAACTTCAACCCTATAGACAACACTCATTGAGAAAGAATCAACAACTTAGTTTTAATCAACAACTTAGTCTTAGATACTTTGGATCATTCCTTGTAATTGAAAAAATTGGTGAAGTAGGTTACAAACTTCTTTTGCCTTCTTCTCCCATAATTCACTTGGTTTTTCTTTGTTCTCAATTGAAATTGTGTAAATGTGATAATGTTCAACCATATATGTTATTGCCCATTACAAATTCACTTAGAAGACACTTAACCAACTTGGGAGGATATTCTTGCTATTATGCAAACTTTTCTTGATTTCAACCTTGAAGACAATGTTTCCTTTAAAGGAAAAAGTAATGTATAGTTGTAGATAAGACAAAGAAAAATAGTGGAGAAATAATCAATTCCAAGTTGGTTGATTTTATGCGGTCCAAGAATTAGTATAAGTACAACTAGTATGGGAGAGAGTGAGGACATAAACAATGAGTTGTCATTTCTCTTTCTTGATTGATTCTAAACATGATCTAAATTATTATTTCACATATATCTGTTTCAATTATATTCCTTGCAAAATTCCTTTTATTTTTAGAAAATCTTGTTGGTTTTCAACGGAGAAATTCCAATTTCTAGTGATCAGTTTCTTGTTCCTTCCTCACTATTTTGTTACATGAATTAAATATCTCTATTTTTTTTCTTTTATTATATATATATATATATATAAATTAATTTTTGAGACAAAAAATAATTAGTTGCTATAGTGACTAAATTAGAGATATTTTAGAGACTAAAACAATTATTAGTTTCTATTAGTTACCAAGGTTTTTGCTACCAAATTTAGAATCTAAATAATTGGTAGTTAAAACCTTGGTAGCTAATTAGATACCAATTTAGAAACTATTTATCAATAATAAAAACAATAATTTTTTTAGTCTTTAATTTAATCATTATAGAAAGTAATTATTTTTTTGTATTTAAAATTGGTTTATATTTAATGATTTTATTATATATATATATATATTTATTTATCGTAAATGAACATAGAAGGAGTAAGATTTGCTTGATAAGGTTGAGCTATTTCACACATCTGATTTACTAATGGACTACTATATTGAAGTTATATACCTGAATTATGGTTGGATGATTTGTCCTCTCAGTGTTTGAGAAAATGTCAAATTCTCCATGACATGGATTTGATTTTTGGGAAGCGTCTAATTCTATTTTGTGGCTAAGATTATCATACATATCCTGCACACATGAGTTCATGATTTGAGTTTGAGAATTCAATAATTTTGGCGTCTAATAAATTTGTTAGTGTTAGTATAATAAATGAAGGTGGAATTTTCCTAAGAATAACCTTACTCAATCACTATATTAAATTTTAATTATTTAGCAGTTGAATTTGTTATAATTTTTTTAATGAAAATGGATGGTAAGCTTTAGATAAATATTAAATATCGATAGTTAATATTTGTTATATTTTAGAAAAGTATATATATTAAATAAGCATTATTTAAAATAATTTTAAAAATTCATAAAAAATTGTAAACTTTATCTATTCAGTAACTTTTTTAGTTTAACAATTAATTCATAAAAAAATAATATTTAGATTTATTGAGTGAAGTAATACTTGTACAACCAATATTTAAGTAAATAATTGGACTCACAAAATGAAAAAATCAAATTGTTATTCATTGTCATTTATAGTAAGATTATTAATTTTTTATAATATTTATTTTAAAATACATGTCTACTATAATTTTAAATGAAATTAGTTTACACCATCTATTAAACTATATATTTAGATATATTCAATATTTTATCCTGTAAATTTTTTAATCTTTTAATAAAGAAGAAAAAAAAAGAGAAATTTCATACTATTGATTCCTTTATAAATAAGTAAATCAACGTTCTAAATTTTATGAATGAGACCTCAATGTTTCTGTTTATGCATCATTATATATATATATATATATATATATGATATAGTTTTTATTAATGTAATATTGCTTAAAACAATGTTAAATTTGTTGAATTATCTTTCATACAAACATTAAAATGTAATTTTGTATGTAAATTTTTCGGGTAAAAATTGAAACTAAAAGTATAAGAATCATATTTTCATCAAACTATTTTCAACAAAACTTAATACTATTAGAATTTTCACAGATAATACTCTGTAAACATTTTTCTGTAAAAACTCAAATATAGGATTTTTATATATAAAAACTAAAATAAAAAAATGTAAAATCACAAGACCAAATTATGAATTTAAGGTTAACTTAAATCTATTGCTTATTTAGTGTGCCGTTTGTCTCACATTCAATGCTTGCTTATCTAAAACTAAAAATCCATGTTTCATTATGACATAGTTATGGAACTTACTTTCATCTGTAACCATTCTTGTTTGAATTGTGGTGTGTTGTTGGCTGTGGAGACTTCTGGTTTGCAAGAGAAGTATCTGAGTGGAGCTCTAACTTGCACATCATACTTCTTACAGAATGGAACCCAAAACTTTGCAAATTGAGAAGCTTCCTGAAGAGCATAGAAGGTAAGAGGGGAGCAACCATCGTCAGAAACATAACAAGCAAGCTTGTGAGGTGGGTAATCAAGTGCCAATAGAGACAACACAGTGTTCACTGTGATAATGGGTGGTTCAAGCAAAGGGTCTGCGGTTGTCACAAACAAGTCAACTGGAGGAAGCTCCTGCTCCTGCACACTGCTCACAAATCTCTTTAATCACTAACAAAAACCATATGCATAATCCAATAACAATGAATGGAGTAGTATATACACTAAAATAATTCTTTACTTTTTAATGTATAACTATTAAAATATTCATCTTCTAGCATAAACGCATTTACCTTAAAATTCTCAAATTTCAAAATTCTCAATACTTAAGTGAATTATAAATGATAAAATTATCTGTTTAAACACAATACTTAATGTCTTCATTTTTCACTACTTTCTTCTCTCTTCGATCATAGCCCTAAAAGGATAGTCCATACTCTCTTCATTAACGAGGGTAATCTAGCATCTGATCCTCAGTATACAACCTTTTAGTGATGGTAATACCAACAGTTGATGATAATTAAATTGTCAAGGCATATTGAATTGAGAGGGCTAGCAATATTTAGATACATGATTGAGTAAAGGGTGCCAATAATCAGTTACCTTTGCAAGAGACGATCTGGGTAGGTTTTGATTTCTGCTGGACTCCACTGAGTGGTGAGGGTGAGAAACCAAGAGATGGTGAACCATGACTCACATAAAAAGGCAACAAACCAAGGGAAAGAGTAGTTGTTGACAGAGATAACTCGGTAACCTAGCAGCAATAAGAGGAGGATTAAAAGCAAGCTCTCTGTTACCCTTTTGTAATTCTGCTTGTACCAGTTCTTTTCATAGAGGAGAAGAGGTTTTTGGTTGGCCATTGATTTGAACCAAACTGATAAGAAAAAGTACTGTGTTTTTATGCCCCTTATCTATAACAAATAACAAATAAGGGGTGGTTTATTATTTATTAATTCATCATTTATCAGGTAATTAAGATACAATAAATTATGACAGATAGCACTAACTTATTGGTGAGTCCTGGAGGGTGCTTATCCTCCAGTTCTTTGTTTTTATTTTATGGTATTATGGTCAATTATTTGAGGTTCTATTGTTAATTAATTTGCATTGATTTTCCAGTAACCCAAAAGGCAATTTTCTAGCGGAGGTTTTTTAGTAGAGGTTTTAATAACCTCCGATAAGACATATTACACCGGAGGTTTTCTAAACCTCTGGTAAGTAAACAGTGTGTTTAAAAAAGTTAAACCCAATTTTTTAGTAACTTTAAATTTTTTTCGCGTTTCCTCTGCACGATTCCTTCACACGCAATCTTTTTAGAACCATTCTTCAAATTTTCAAAACCTAATTGCAGAGCAGAGACGGGCCAGAGGGTTTGCCTCAGAGAAAAAGAGAATGCTTTCATATTAGTTAGGGTTGTGTCCTTAACGAATTTGTGAAACTCGCAGTTATGCTTCGGATGCTTCGCCATAGAATAGATCGACCCAGTTCCCGTTCTTTTCCGGTGCACTCGCTTTATATCTCCGACACACAAGGAAGGACGCGGTGGGAAGCAGCAACCACACTGGAATGGCTGGTACAAAGTCCTTGGAGTCCTCGCCGAGAGAAAAGGAGAGCGAGGAAGAAGATGGATTCGTCGGCGACGATCGATGAGACTAAAAAGATAGCGGCGCGGTCGTCGATTGTGGAGTCCTTTCGCGGTTGCGATCTGTCCGGGATCCGAATTGACAAGGACGAGTTGAAGAAGCAGTTCACTATTCCGCAGTACCTACGTTACGCTATGTGCGATTCCATTCGCCTCAGGACCCGCCGCTGGGAGGCTACATCAACCGCGCCGACGACGATTCCACCACTCCGTAGCGGTGGTCGCCACGACATGGTCGTCTTCATCAACTCCCCCAACGGTGGTTGCCATGGTCCACTCTCAAGGAGAGACTCTAGCAACTTATGAGTAAGAGCTTTGTTATTATCTTCTCTATAACTTTGTTCTTCTTTACATGTTGTGATTGTTGTTTGGTTGTACGGTGCAGGTTTTTGACTTAGCAGATGTGAAACCTCATGAATTTGTACGGTTATGTTAGGGGATCGGGTTTTTTTGTTTAATAATGGATTTGGGAAGATAATGTAATTTGTATTATAAATGGATGTTGAAACTCAAATTTGATTTGTAAAACTAAATCTGGTTTGCGGTTTTTTGAGGTAATAGGTTTCGATTCTTTTCCTAAACTTTTTGCCTGACCGAATCATTAATATTTACATTGATTTATGCTGTGTATTTATGTTTAAATTCAAAGTGAGTTGATAATGTTTAATTGTCCACTATTGGAGCTTAGTTCCTTGGTGTTGCAAATGTATTATAGCACTACAGATGTTTGCTTAATTATGAGAGATGTGGAAGTGAAAATTTTGAAAATGACATTTTAAGTTCAAATATATTACCTATAGACAAAGCTATTATACTGGTTATTGCCTAAGGAAATAATTTTTCTAATTTTATCCTCAATTTAATTGATTAATTGATTTCTTTTGTCAGTTCACAAGATTGGAAGGCAAGACAAGATATCCCTGCACTTGATACACGCTACAAAACAGATTTATGGAACTTGCGAAATCATAATTATGAAGACACTGAGAATTAAAGCTGAATTAGTGTGTGGTTTTAAAACAGTGTGCACAGACACTGAGAAGACTTGCTCAGAATAGAGAAGCAGCAAGAAAAAGCAGGCTCAGGAAAAAGGTGCAGTGAATTTCCACTAATCACCTAAAGCATTTATTTAGATTAAAACTGATTGGCACAGGTTTTCACCATTGATTGAGGTATGGTGATGTTATCCAACAATCTGTTTACTCTAGGAACCTGAGCTTGCACCTTTCAACTCCTGCTCTGCGGTGATAATTTGTTCTTTGCCTGATTTTTGTTTAAGCTTAGTTTCCTATAGTAGAGTCTTAGTTGAACTTAATGATGAAATTCAGGGTGTTCTGCATCTTTTGTACTATTTTTGTATTTATTATCATATTAGAGTAGTTGTTTCAATTCGGTAATGAATACCATATAGTATGGAGGTGGAAAATTGTCCCCTAAAAAGTGTCTTAAAACGATCTTGCAAAACATAAAATACAGCAATGTAAATAACTACTTCTCTGAAGCAGGGACCTGGTATACTTGAATGTGGTGAACAGAAGAAGGGACTTCTTCAAAGAGTTGTAGAGGGACTTTTGATTCCTTAAATTCTTATGATGAAGAGAAAGGCACTTACTAATTTAACCACATCAGTCTTACAAAATCATCTGGTTATAGTAAATTATTTCTCTGATTTCGTTTCTGATTGGGAATTTTCTTAACTTTGTTGGAAAAGCTAGTTTCGATGTGAATTTGGATTCTTCAATAGTCATCAGAATAACTCTATCCTCTTATGTAGGGACCTATTTGATTTATCAAAAGTTAATATACAAATTAAGGAGAGCAAATCACGAGGAATATTTTTGCCTGGTGTTATAGAGGTGAACTGTTTTTAGGGACTTTATATCTCTTTCCATTCTAATTTATATTTGAATTTAGAGCATATTATAAGAGTGAAGATTCATAGCAAGCAAAGGAAGGTTCATCCTTCTGAAGGCTCTACATTTTACATTTGAAAACTACAAATCAATAGAGTTACGAGCATAGTGATCCGGTTGATGTTGTCAATCCCCTTATAGACAACTTGATTACCCTTTTATGTGCAATTCTTCTCACTAGGTAATTTAAGTTAAATTATGTTACCTGGTTTAATTTTTTTCACTGTTTAATTCTATCTTCTCACTAGGTAATTTAAGTTAAATTATATGGTTTCTTATGTTACCTGTCCTTTTGAACATTGTTTAACTTTGTTGATTTCTTCTTGTTATTGTTAATTGTTGAATTAGAAACTGTTAACTATGTTAATCTTTTTGTTATTGTTTATATGTGCAGGTTTGGACAGGAAGGAGAAGCTGAGGGATACTGGGTCTAGTATTCTGTCACAGTTATTTTGTTGATATTTTTGCTATTATAATTTTAATTATTTCTAATGCTTCATTAGTGATGCCCAATTAGTGTAAAAAATAATATGTCGGCCATTTCAATATTGTTATTAGCTTTTTGGAAGAATCTTTTTTTTTTCATTTAGGTTTTTGTTTACCTTCACGTGAAGCAATTCCATTATGCAAGTTGAAATAGGTCACACTTTAGTTATGATTCATTTATATATTCAAAAGTTTTCATTCATTTGAAGAAAAGAAGTGATGTTATTAAATGTCCTAAAATAATAATCTATTAAAAAATTGCTTAAAAATTAGTTTTTATATTCGTAGTATATAAATTATAATATTTAGTATTAGAAAGAAGATAGAAGAGGATTAGGCACCAGATTAATCAAACTAATGCTCTCTAATGTCAATCAGATTAATTTATTTAGTGAAGTGAAATTTCCATTGCTATTTAATTATAGGTGTTATGAAAGTAGAAGCCAATGAACATACACACAAACTGCTACTGTTTGAACAAATTATTAATTTGTTCAATTCATTTTATTTAAAGGAATAAGATTTGTTGTTAAATTAATTATTTAAGTGATGTCTTGATTAATAAATTTATTAGCACACATGTTTATATATTTAAATTTAAAAATGATTTTTGAATCTCTTTGAATATTTGTTATCGCTAAAACTAAAAACGTTTTGAATAAACATATATAGACTTTGCTTATGTAATATATGTAAAGCGTATATTTAAAAATGTAAATTATACTTTTAAATAAAAATTTATTTATAATTTATTTTATTGTATTTAGTTTTTTATTATTTATCACCTACTTTTTTATATATACACCTCCTAAAAGTAAAAGTAATGGTGTTTCCAAACTATCGGAAATAACAAAGGTTTTCAAATCACCGGAAACAGTAGGGATTTTCAAAAACCGTCGGGAATAATGGGGGTTTTCAAAACCGCCGAAAATAGCGGGGGTTTTCAAAATCGCCAGGAATAGCAGGGGTTTTCAAAACTGCCGAGAATAGCGGGGGTTTTCAAAATCGTCGGAAATAGCGACGCTGGATCTTCCAGGGGAAAAGCAAACTGCAGGTAATGCACTTAACGGGGGTTAAAACGCCGATAACGTCAAATATAACCCGTTAAAAATAAATTTTTTTTTAGTGTAACTTATTGGTGAGTCCTGGAGGGTGCTTATCCTCCAGTTCTTTGTTTTTATTTTATGGTATTATGGTCAATTATTTGAGGTTCTATTGTTAATTAATTTGCATTGATTTTCCAGTAACCCAAAAGGCAATTTTCTAGTTTTAATTAGCATCTCCTACACATGAAAGAGAAGAAACAAGTGAAAAATTGAGACCATGAGATCACAAGTTTGATGGTCCATAATACTTGTACAGAAAAACACAAACACCTACACTAATGAATTTATCAGTAACTAACATTTTTATTTAGTAATAATAAACATGTATAATTTTACTTCTGAAGAAGGTATATAAACTTTCATTACATGTAAATTTATTAATTTAGTGCTTTTGGATTTTTAAAGTTGGACATCTTTGACAATTTAACCTCCTATCCTATTTCGCAAATGAGTAATTGAAGAAAAAAATGAATTATAAATGCTAAAATAATAGATTGATACGTAATATTAGTTTGATGTGGAGTTTCGATTCTCGTAAGATTTTAATTATACATTTGGTTTAGTTTTCTACTCTTCTAAAAATAAGTAATTCTGTTATAGTATTAGTATCCTATCAGAAAATATTTAAACATTCATGTTTAATAACAAAATTTAACACTCTGTTAAAATTGAAAACACTAGCAGTATCTCCTATTAGAAGTTATAAATTGGATAATATATAACAATGTTTGACAAAAATTGGTGAATGAAAAAAATTAAAAAAACAAAGAAGCAATTAATTTTTTATAAAAATTAAAATCGTTTTAACGAAAGTACGATGAACAAAAATGGATTCAAGCTATTGAGAAAGCTAAGGTAAAGTGAGAGAATCTTCACCATTTCTTAAGTATCACTCTCCATTCTTAATTTAGAGATAGTTGTTGTTCTTAGCCTCATACCGAAGCCAAGTGAGGAATGTTGCGTGTAGCTCCCAAATTCTTCACCACCGCACCGCTTCGGTCCATTTCACCCTTTGCATGTCGCTTCTCACTCCGTTCTATCGCTGACTCTGCTGCTCCTTTCAACAAAATCCGCATTCAAAGGGATGATGACACTGTGAGTCACCACAACCAATTCCAAATCCATTTCTTTCACATCAAGTGTTTTGGATCATGGGGTTGCTTTGTTTTGCCGCATTTTGTTCATAATTTCAATTTCCCACTTTCTTTTGTCTGCAAAATAGAATCTTTCTGACTTTTTTTTTCTGGGTGGGGATTGAGTAATGGGTTTTTGAGTTGAACTTGGATGGTATTGACGAGCCACAACACTGAACAAGATAAAGTTTGGAATTTTTTTTGCTTCAATGTGGATAATTAATTATACTCTGGATGGAAGCTGTTAATTGGAGTCAGAATTTAAAAAAGATTATTTCATGCTGTGCTAATATGATTCTGGACTACAGATGGAAATTTGTGTGCATTTCATCCGTAATGTGGTTTTCACTTTGCCGCATAAAGTTGTATCAAGGTTTTAAATTGCGATTGTGGTCGTGGTTTTGTCGTTGTTGCAGGAAATTGTGGAAAATATACATTGCTGAAATCGTGGTTGCGTACCATTTTTGAAAGCTTGGTTGGGATTTAGACCAGATTGATAAGATATAATTTTTAGTGATGTTGTCGGACTGAAGTTTTTTTTTATGCCATTTTCTACATAGGTTTCTATGTTTGTACCTGTAGTGGAACCTTATTGATAATTTCTGCTATTTAATTTCTGTTTTCAATGATTAGGCATTTGATGCATATGTTGTGGGCAAAAACAACGCTCCTGGAATCGTTGTGCTTCAGGAGTGGTGGGGTGTGGATTTCGAAATTAAAAACCATGCTGTGATGATTTCTCAACTCGGTCGGGGATTCAAAGCTCTTATTCCAGAGTAAGATAACTATTGCCACCTAAAATTTCTTTATCTTTTATCTTTGTGTATTGTGTAGTAGCATATGCTGGATTCAGATTTTTTAAGGGTTCTTTCCTTTTATCCCCAGTCTGTACAGAGGAAAGGTTGGTCTGGATGTCGCAGAAGCACAACATTTGATGAATGGTCTTGATTGGCAAGGCGCTGTGAAAGATATCCATGCTTCAGTTAACTGGCTTAAGGCAAATGGTTCAAAGAAGGTTCCTACCTATTCATGTCTTGTCAAGATAAATTATTTATTTAAAGCACCCTCTTAACTACACCACTGAATTCTTAATGTGTTGACCTGTGTCAGAACAGGCATTGTGTTTTTACTTTTATCACCATTCTGTGATTGCAGAGGGTTTTTGTGTTTTATCAACCCATGAAAGCATAAACCAGCCTTTGCTTGGGATTCGGTGAGTTAGTTTGAGGGTTTGGCACTCTGCATTAGGCATGATTGAATAAGCAAATACAATACATTATACTTTGTCGGATGCTTTGGTGTAAGAGCTGTGTTGTACAAGTTTATTCATCAAACCCCTCTTATACATTAAAATAATTGAACAACTTAATCAAGACTTAAGGGTGGGTTTGAACTTATTTGCATTTTGATGCATGAATTAATGGAAAAATTTACCCATGAAAATTATAATTTTTTCCCATTACAAATCATTGGTTTCAAATGTACCATATTGATTTTCCAATAGATAGGCGTTCAGCACAAAAAAGGAGAAACACCCCTGGTTGGTAGTTTTAAAATTCAACAAGCCTTGTGCTATTAAGTCATATATTATTTGCCCCTATTTATCATGTATATGCTGCTCTATTTTTTTTGTTCCAAAATTTTAATATTTTGTTATTATTGTGGTGCAAGTATTTTATAATTGTAATCTAGTGAGTCAAGATAGGCTCAGCCAAGTACTTATGGTAATTTAGATTCATCTTCCTTTTATTTTTTATTTGGAAAGTTTTGCATCATGATCATGATAACTAGGTGAGAATTATTTTACTGTCATTTTTATAACATTTCACAATACATAATTTTGATGTGCTTTTGTGTCTTGTACTGTCATGAAATGGTAAGCTTGTGAACAGAGAGTGCTTATTAATGTAGTTTGAAAATAAGAGAGCTCATTAGCTTAGGTATTTTTTATAGGCAGGGAGCATGGGAATTAATACTGTTTCGAATCAGATAATTTAGTTTTCTGTTTCTCGTAAATTAGCATGCCAGAAGTGATACATTATACTGAATCCGGATACTTTTTTTAATACTTTCTACATGAAATACCATTTTGCTTAAATTAGATGTAAGTCACTGGTTGAACAACTTGTGGATTTATCTTTAATTGCAACAGGCTGGTGTTACTGGATTTTGTATGGGGGGTGCACTCGCTATTGCAAGCTCAGTCTTGGTTCCAAATGTTGATGCTGCAGTAGCTTTCTATGGAGTTCCTTCTTCTGAGCTTGCAGACCCTGCCCAAGCCAAGGCTCCTGTTCAGGCTCACTTTGGAGAGCTGGATAATTTTGCTGGTTTTTCAGATGTTACGGTATGAGAATATAATTGCAACACACATTGCTGATCTTTGTTAAGGTGGCTTGTTTGCCAAGTAAATAATTTCTTTTTAGGGAGGTTCCTAATTTCTAAGTGTTTGTATGGATTTCAGTTAGGAAATTAAGTTGAGTTGAACTCAACTCAAGTTAAAAAAAAGTAACTCATTGTAAGTCAACTGGAGTTTGAGGTGAATTTTGTTTTTAAGCAGATCAGAAATAAAAGTGTCAAACATGTTGATACAGTGTTCAATGAAAACGGAAAGTGTTCCAACTGAAATCCAAACACACCTTTAAAACATTTCTGTAGTTTTTTTTTTTTGTGAAGAGAGGATTAGTATGCAAAGGGAGGGAGACTTGATCTTACAAGGATGTTGTACTTGCTAGAAAACTAAATGATGGAGGGTTGTGAATGAGAATTCATGGCTTGTATGATACACAGTCCAATTTCCCCACATGGTGTCTTATAAAGGACAAACTCCAATCTCTACTGGCCATGAATTTCCTCACCTTGTGAACATAGAAATTTACCTCTTAAAAGAAACACAACCTTTCTATATCATTCCTTTGCTGCCAATGCACGTAATGTGTAAAATGTTATAAAGTTAATTCAACTGCTTTGCTAAAAGCTAATGACCAATCTCTTTTAGTTTTGCATTCAATATACATTTTCAGGCCACTTTCATCATTTAACTGCAACCAAAGTGCCATCATCTGACTTTCTTTTCTTTTATCAACAAAATATTAGGTGTTAATATGTTAGTTTTTGTTAACAAGGGGATTGGAACAACCTATCCATCTCCCTTCGACTTTCACCACAAAGTCAATCTTTTATCTCCTCATCATTAGACATTCTGACTAGAAAATATTTGTTTGGAAATGTTTTTGGAAGGGAAGAGGGAGACTTGTTTGATTCTTCACTAGTAATATCATGTTTGAACATTATTTAGCTGATAAAGAAAAAGTGTTTGAACATTGTTTAATGTCTCAGGCAGCCAAGGCCTTGGAGGAGAAGCTGAAGGCATCTAAAGTTGCTCATGAGGTGCACATATATCCTAGCAATGGACATGCATTCATGAACAGGTCTCCTGAAGGAATCAAGAGGAGGAAGAGCATGGGAATGCCGGACGAAGATGAAGCTGCAGTTCAGCTCGCATGGTCACGTTTCCAGTCATGGATGACACACTACTTAACTGGCTAAATATTTGATTACTACTCCCCCAATGTTATGGTATACTTCTATATTCTATCTTTGGTTGAAGTAGTTTACTAAAACACTTAATGGCCCCACGAATTCTAAATATGGTGCTTGTTTCCTTAAGGGTGGATTGCATACATGCACCCCCCTTGAGAAATTTGACTTGGGAATAATTTTGAAACGGTTCTAGTTTGTCTATAAGAAGTAAATATGCTCTTTGTTTATTCATTGGTGTCATTTTTCTCTATTTTATGGTCTTCTTTTTCAAAGGTTTATGCGTGCAAAAACCGACAATTTTTTTGTTGAAATAGAAAATTGAATCAAAGCTGATGATAAAGTTGAGTTTTGGACAAGGGTCAATAGTATTGGATTGGGTTTGAACACGATTTAAGTTTTGCACATTTCATTCATATTTTGCTTGTACAAGTTTTCTTGTTAGAAATTTGAGTTTAACTATTTTTGTATCAACCCTTCTGCAACATCATCTTGACGTTGACACTTTGAAACAACACACGGATACAACACGAACACTGATCATGATTTATATAACAAACAAGAAAAACTGATTTATGTATGTAAATTGAAAAAATAAGATTTATATAATTTGTATTTTAATTTACACTTGCAATATACACGGGGTTCATGGTCTATTCGGGTCCACCTTTGATTAATTTGTATCTGGTTGGAGTTTGACTTGACGTAACTTGTGACAGAACCAAATATTTGGTTTCTTAGACAACTTAAGTAACCAAAATTGGTGTGAAATTTGATTATCTACACATGTTAATTGCAGTTAGAAAAAAATAAAGTTTGGTTGATTACTTTAGCTTTTGATGGTGGGTGAGTGTGAACACAATGGTAGTGTAATGCTGAGGAGTGTGGATCTGAAAGAAGAAAAAAGGGTCACGTGAGGAAAGACTAATATAAAATGCAGCTATCCGACCAATCTCTTTATGCACAATAATGACAAATCAATCATTTTTAATTTCATTTTATATAATTTATTGTAATAATAATATACATTGAGGATAAATAAAGTCGTATTTATTTTAATGATAAGTATTTAAATATATTCTGTGAATGAGAAGCTCTTTTACTTTTCTCCGCAAATTCTATACCTACCAATCAAACAGTTAGTCCGAGGCACAACAAACAACATTGTAGACGTAAGTTTTATAGTTTTTTTTTTCCTTTAATTAGATTTTTATTTTCTCTCGCTAAATTTAAAAGGATGATTTTTAATCTCTCAACATTGAAAATATATATATATATATATATATATTTTAATCTCTAAATATTAAATTTGAGGAAGTTTTTTTTTAGGGTAGGTTTAGAGATTTAGGATTTAAAACTATCTTTAGTCTATTAAAATTAATGGGCAAATTCTCCTCCACCTACATATTTTCCCTGTGAATCTCTATATAAATTGTAAAAAAAAGTAAGTTTTAATCTTTTTAAAAAAAATTAAATAATCTTAAGTAAAATATAATTTAACATTTTTAAATAATCTCAGTTGTACTTTTATATTTCACTTTTCAGTCGCAACACTTTCATTATTTTCCAGTCTTAATGTTTGAGATAACGATTCCATCATTTGAGTGTGTGAAAGAGTTGACGAGAAGATTTATTGTATTCGATATTTTTAGTGTGAAAATAATTTTTTTAGGTTTATACTTTATTTTTTGCACCTTGTTTCTTTTTTGGATTTTGTACCTTAAAAAAAACAAACAATATATAGTTAGCACCGCCAACTTAAAAATAAAGAAGAGTAGGGAAAAGGTAGGTGTAGAGAGAATTGCCAAATTAATTATTAGGGACTAACCTATAATTTTCCAACTTCGAGAGACTTTTTTTCTTTAAAAAGAACTGTTTTTACTCATAGACAGTAAAACCGTATTTTCTAAATTTTGAGGAACTAAAAAATACTTTTTAAATTTAAAGGTGTCAAAACCATAATTATTCTAAATTTTAGGAACTAAAAACACAATTAAACAGTTTTTTAACTTTAAAAAAAGTATTAGAAGGTTGAATAACACAATATATATACTCATTGTAGTTCAGTAAAACTAATACAAAACACATAAAATCCATGTAATCTTCTTGCTCTATATACTACAAATGAATCACACTCTATTCACAAATTTAACGACTTCTAAAAGATTAGTATTGAGTGAATCCTAAAACTAACATCTTCTAAAACATTTTTATGTTATTTTAGGAGAACAAAAAAATCTATAATAACCATAACAACAATCAATATTTTTTTATACGAAATAAATACCTTTTTATTCCTATTTCTTCCATTTATCCACTTCGCAATTGTATGTACAATGTCCATTTTCCTTAAAAACATAAGAGCTTTGTTTGCCATGACCAACAAACTTTATGCACTTTCCAATGTCTTCAGTTTCTTTGAGCCGTAAATACAAACCCAAAAAACATGGTTTACGCGGCTAAGAACCTCTGAAGAAATTAGAATGACGAAGAAGAAGAAAGAAGAAGAAGAAAACTAAGCAAAAGTTGGTTCCAGTTAGGTTGGGAAATTATTATGAAGTTTATCACTTTCTTTCCGTGATTTTAGAATCCAATAAGTAAAACCGACCTATTCCTTCTAATCAATTAAATATATCTACCAAGATTTGGTAACATATGCATTTTCTGATTAAAATAAGCCAAAAGGAGTCGTGAAAAGTTGCGTTCATTCTCAATGAATTGAGTTGGAGAAATGAAAATTTTACATAACTTTTCTATTATTTTTATTTCATCAAATAGTTCGTGCATGTAAAAACATATACTCAATACATAACTTTTTTAATTATAATAACCATCTCAAAAACTATATTATATATAAATCCTTTTATATTAACAGTATTTAGAAATCACACTATCATTGTCATTACCATGCTATACTATATGTAGCTGCTTTATGACCTTTTCCTCACAAGTAGAGTTTTTATAATTCAATTTTATGTTTGGTTTTATAAAAAAATAAATGATTTTTATTATTTTATTTAAGTCCTTGTAATAAGTATTTTTTTTTTGTAAATACAAATAATTTATTTTTAGTATGCTGTTATTTTATTACTCAAAGAAAATAATAAGAGAAAAAATAAAAAATATAACAGCAAAAAATGCTTAAATTACTTTTATTATCTATACTTCTTTGTAATCTATACAAGTTATAACATTCGACATCATAAATCATGAACAAACTTGTAGAAAAGTAAAAAAAGAAAATCTCCTCAATTTTAATTCAATATATTCATAGGTTATTTTACTTATATATTATCTATCTTACTTGCTGATAAAAAAAAATATATATATATATATATATATATATATTACTTATTTCTTTTTAATGTGACACTTCAAACACATACTTAACTTAAATTGGTATAAAAGAAAAAGACTATAGGGATGTGTTTTTAGCATATATTACTCCAAAAAGTAGTATCCTATGTTTATCTTTCTATATACATATACTCTTTTTCTTCCAAAATGTGACCAAATATGCATGCATGAAACAAAAAAGAAAGAAAGAGAGAGAGGGATAGTTAATTTTGTGGTGTGAAACTTTGTGGGCATCATGTCATTTGTGTATAGAAGTGAAGAGTGTAAAGGGATTGAAATAGAATTCAATGAAAGAAGGGACCCATGCTTAGTCTTTCATCACATTACATTACAACCTTTGACTAAGACTACACTTTCACGAGCCTCATGAGCCGGCCCAATAGGGGCGGTGAGTTTCCAGAACGAACGCGTCAATCTCCTCTTCCTAATCCTTTGCCTTCATTCACACCAAATCAACACAATATCCCACATCATCTAAAAATAACTATAAAATATTAATTAATGTAAATTTTATTTTATCAATCAATTTTATAAAACTAAATTAAACTTAAAGTTCATATTTTAATATAATATAAAAAATAATCAATTTTATAAAGATTAAGTTAAGTCTTCCACTTCTTAATAACTAATAACATATAAAAATAATCATATTAATTCTCAAGCACAACGAAATTGCATCTCTTACGGAATCTTCTAATTCATTCAAATTTAGTTTCGATACTTCTAATATTAATTTGGACATTTTTTCCTCGTATCATTGGTGCAATTTGTTGAATTTTGTTTCGTCAACAAACTTACGTTTCGGGAGATCCACCAACTTTCTTTTCTTTCCTAGTTACTATTAAATGAGTATATGACTTTTTATAAAGAATTTATACCCTATAATTAAGGGTGAGCAATCTACCCTGTACTGTTAGGCTTCCAAAAATTACACAATCTCTATTTTCAAACCTATATTTACGAGACTTCTATACTATGCAATTCGAAACTAAATATAAACTAAATCATATTCATGGATTTTCCTACACTTCTTCAAATAAAATTAATTTAGCTATTAGTGTGTATATATATATATATATATACTCATGTAACATTATCTATCAAAAACCTACTAATAATAACTAAGACCTAATTGTTTATAAGATATCTTTCAAACCACATTCTTAAGAAAAATAAGTTTTGGTTGAATCAGGAGACAAAAAACTTTAAACACGTTAAAAAAGAGCACAAAAATATTGTATTCTATAATCTCTCGCTTGTTAAATTTGTCTATTTTTATAGTAACAATTTTTCGTACTTATCTGCTTCATTCACCCATTATTCATTGAATTGAAAACAGAGAATATTCAGAAAACAAAAAATATTACATAAATATAAATATATGCATAACAGATCGTAACTGAGAACATATTTTTTTATGAACAGAACACGTAACATTAATATTGACAAGTCTTTGTCCACATGTAAAACTGAAATGTAATAATACTTGGAAGTTATTCAAAGGTAAGAGAGACAACAAGAGTTGTGGTCATCTTCTCAAGTCTCAGCTGTCCCGTTTTATTGCCGAGTCCATTGCATCGTTTATAAAGACTTCACAGACTTCTCTCTCTTTCTCTCTCTCTCTTTAGTCTTATTCTCTCTGTATCTTTCTCTCTCTTGGAATTTATGGTTAGAGGTGGTGGACTCTCCATGGATTCAGATCCAATTGGGAGCTTCTTCCTCCACAAGCCTATTGTTCTCAACTCTTTCCCTGAAGACACAAACCACCCCAAGTGGAAACTTAGTCCCCACAACAACATGGAAGCCACTGTTAGCACCAAAGACACCATCCCCTTCCAAGTCAACCTTAGCTGTTCTCCAAACAATCATGACTCTTCCCCATCATCCCTCCACAACAGAACCGAGATGGACTTCTTCTCCGACAACAACAAGAAGGAGCACAACGTTTCCGCTTCTGCCTCTAATCATCATCATTCCACCACTCCACCTACGTTGGAATTCAAAGTGAACGTGAGTGACCCACCCATCATCATATTTTATGGAAAAAGCTCTTTCTCCCACACACACACCCTTTCTTAGATGTTTTTTATATTGTTATTCTATCGGAATTGAAGTTTCATATCAATAATCTATGTTAATATTTAATACGAACCTTTATTTCGTCTCTGTTGAAATCAATCTATTGTAATTTAAAAATAGTACCAAAAGCACCCCGAGATGTGCATCTGTATAAGTTTTATCCGTGTATATTATGGTTTATATTCTAAATTTGCACGAACTTTTGAACATTTTGTGTGTGATCATTTTGTTGGTGTGCTCATGAATCTGTATTTTGTTTTTAATAGACTGGTCTGAATCTTCTTACTGCCAACACTAGCAGTGATCAATCTATGGTGGATGATGAGATATCACCCAATTCAGAAGACAGAAGAGCTAAGAATGAGGTAAAGATCGATGGATATGTATAAAAGTTTGTTGAATTTAATGAGATCACATGTCATGGGGTGCTGCTCTTTTTCATTTGTTTTATTTTGGAGGGTCTTCTAAAGTAGAGCGTTTCCGATGAACATTTTAGGTTGCTGCTCTTCAAGCTGAGCTTGAGAGAATGAAGAGGGAGAATCAAAAGTTGAGGAACACGCTTGATCAGGTTAACGTCAATTACGATGCACTTCAGATGCATTTTATGAATTTGATGCAGCAGCAGAAGGCCGAGGAAGCTGAAGAACAAGAAGTGATTGGTGGAAAGTTAGAAGAGAAGAAGCAAGGTGAGAGTAGTGGGGTATTGGTGCCAAGACAGTTCATGGATCTTGGATTGGCTACGAATGCTGACACTGACGAACCCTCTTCTTCATCAGGGGGAAGAAGTCAAGATCGATCAGGATCACCCCACGCAGAAGTGGCTTCGAAGGAATTAGGGACCGGTAAGAGTGAGATTGTTAATGACGAAGGGTATGACCAAGAGAAGAAGGAATATGGTAGAGGGGTTGAAAGTGAGGATAGTCCTTCAGGACATGCTTTTTCTGGTGATAAAGTTCCAAGGTTTAGTCCTCAAAAGAGTAACGTTGAACAGGCTGAGGCAACCATGAGGAAGGCAAGAGTTTCCGTTAGAGCTCGATCAGAAGCACCCATGGTAAGTAGGACTGCATGTTCTTCAAATTTGGAAAATTGTTCATGATAATTTTTTGTTCATTTTAGCTGATAGAGAGGTTTTTAACTGTCTCAGATCACTGATGGTTGTCAATGGAGAAAGTATGGGCAGAAGATGGCCAAAGGAAACCCATGTCCTAGAGCTTATTATAGGTGTACCATGGCTGCTGGTTGCCCAGTTAGAAAACAGGTATTTATTGATGATTTCACACTTCTGTAGGAACAAGAGAGAGAGAAAATGATAGATACCATAGATAGAAATATTAGATAGAAGGTTAGGAAGAGATGTAACGTAGGTGGTAAAATCAGGGAGTGAAAAAATAAAAAATTGGTTCAAAACTAGTATTACTACTCATTATCTTTAGTTGTTGACTTGAAGGTTTTATTTAAAAAGGTGCAACGTTCTTTGGGGTTGCAATTGTGACTACATGTGTATTTCCACAAAATCTCAACAGCAATTTGAAACCTTTTACTCAACCAATTGTAAACAAGTTTTCAAATACAAATATGCAAGTTATAATAATTTAGGTTCATTTGTTGAAGATGGATAAGAGTACAAATATTAAATTGAAGAATATGTTCATTTCAAGGCACAGTTATTGTTGTTCAATACTGTAGGTTAAAAATCACGTGGTTTATCTAGCTAATCCAATATATCTTACATGAAATAAACAGGTGCAAAGGTGTGCTGAAGACCGAACAGTCCTCATCACAACCTATGAAGGCAATCACAACCATCCTTTGCCTCCAGCAGCTATGGCAATGGCACAAACCACTTCCTCAGCAGCAAGAATGCTTCTTTCTGGGTCAATGTCTAGTGCTGACAGCCTAATGAATGCAAACTTACTGACAAGGACACTTCTCCCTTGCTCTTCAAGCATGGCTACTATCTCAGCATCTGCTCCATTCCCAACTGTTACATTGGACCTGACACAATCTCCAAACCCTCTACAGCTTCCAAGGCACCCAAACCAGTTACAAATTCCCCTCCAAGGTGTCCCTCAGAATTTTGCAAACTCCCCAGCCTCTTTAATGCCTCAGATATTTGGACAAGCACTCTACAATCAATCAAAGTTTTCTGGTCTTCAAATGTCACATGATGCAGACCCTTCACAATTTGGTAACCACCCTCAGCAGGTACCGCCACACCTTACTGACACAGTTAGTGCTGCCATTGCTGCTGATCCAAACTTCACTGCAGCTTTGGCTGCAGCAATCACTTCCATTATTGGTGGTGCTCAGCAACACAACACCAACAGCAACAACAGTAATAATAGTAACAACAATGGCAACATGACAGCCAGCAACAGCACTGGCAATGGCAACATCACAAGTAGCAACAACAGCAACGGAAAGCAATAAAATAAAATCAACAATTCCAATAGGGAATTAGTTCACCCCTTTCATTTTTTACCACATTAATTTAATTTGATTTAATTAAGTTCTTTTTATTTGTGATTCAGGAAAGCGTTACAATAGATAATTTTTTATTTGGTTATAGACTTTATATCAGTTGTTATCCCTCAGTATAAGAAATCACTTTCTTTCCTCACTTTTTATAAAACATGGAAATATATCTCTTCATTCCTTTGTTATATTTCCCACGGTAGAAGCTGAATCTTGTGAAAAAGAAAATTCGGGATGATTAAAGAAGAGATCTATTGCGTGAAACAAATGGCATTATATGGAAAGGGAAATGAGAATTCAAGAAAACCGTCTGAGAGTAGTTAAAGGGGATGTCACTTCTTGAACGCGTATTTTCATAGTGAGAGAAAATTAACACCGACTCAGAGAGAGTAATGATCTTCAACTTGTCTTTTCCATTGCGCCATATTTGGTCAAACAGCCATGTGAATGCAGTTTCACTACCATGTTAAAAAATTGACATCATACGCATTTCGCACATAATTTTACCTTTTTTTTCATGCACATATATATATAATAAATTACAGCTCACATAATCAAACGGAATAGCTTTTTGTTGTTAAACTTTGACGTTGAAAAGTAAGTTTCCAACATGGCTAATATATACTATCGTCTAACAGTAACCCTATAGTTTAGTTCTCTTTATTAATTAGTATCTTAATTTTCTTTTGAACGAAACATACTTTTTGCTGTGACAAAATCATCATCCACACAAGAAGATGAAGTACTGTTCATGGTAATCTCTTGTCAAGTTCTGACCAAGAATATGAAATATAATCTTTATTCTCAAGCCTTCTGCAGGAGGCGAATTAATGCATGTAAAGGAGGCACATTTAATGCGCAAAACTTGTGCTTATTAATATATATCTCTGCAAACTTTTTATGGACAGCTGGTTTATTAGGTTTACAGGTATTTATAGATAAACTAAATGAGAATTCAAAGATGTTAAGATACATAAGGTTCTCTATTATGTCAAAAATTTGATTCACATTATACTTACTATTATTTGTGAATAACTTTATCTTTAAGAAAGTTATCTAAACTAGGTATAATAGAAGACAATTTCATATATGTGATCATGTAAGTATATGTGAATAGCTTTATCTGAGACCCATAAAGGGTATATATTATACATATAGGTTATTCAAAACGAAAGACTTTCGTCTGTGATACTATACAAACCTAACGTGGTTACCAGACCTAAAGTGATGCCTCCTATTTCATGAACACACACATGCATTTATAGGCTTTTTGGTGAAGCTATCAATTAGATTACTATTCATTGAAGCCTTTTGTCGTTATGTTGTACACGCCAAAGCCTAACATTACCAAATCCACTATAGTATTGGGAAATGAGGTAACTAGATTTTGTGCATTGCTTTTTGAGTCTAGTCTGTGACTGGTTTGTGTGGGAAGTTATATAGTAAAGTCTTGATGTGTTGGTCGTGACTTGTGGGCTTCATCATTTAATAGTTGCATGCCTTCACTGCCAAATTGAAAGCTCAAATAAGCTATAGGCTATGATTCTTCAATGCTCAGGCTAATTGAGCATTCCCATGCTTCTGACCAATATGTTATTCAGCACCAAAAGTAACTACCTAAAAACCTTTTTTTCAAAATTTTGTGCAATCATGCGCACAGATTATAATTCTATTCTTAGTGATTGTACAATTGACATGCCACTACATGCATCCACCTTTATTGGATATAATAAACTATTGAATTGGATTGGTAAACTCTCTGTTTGAATTAATTATTTGCATGTTTAACGTTAGCTTTAGTGATTGCATGAACAAATTTTGTCGCTATATCATTTTAGTTTTTACACGATTTTCTGAGTTCATGTTCGGAGGTTGGTTTTTTTGTACGTCTTTGTGTTGGTGATCTTTTCAACAAAAAACCTAAACCTAACGAACCAAACCACTCGATTGTTTCGGCACCAGGGGCATCTGGATCAGTAGTGTGTTATGGCGTAGACAAGATTAAAACAATAAGAAAACACACGAACAATTATAGCTATGGTTGGTCGATGAGACATGTGCACAATGAAGAGAATCTATTTTCTTACACAACATATATACAGTAAAAAAATAAATCGATTAAGAAAAACGGGTATTTTATTTTTGTGTTGTATATACAATATTAAACTATATAGATAGAGGATTTATAATTATTACAATATTTGCTTTTGTAAGCACAAAAATAGATGTGTAGTTTGATATTACTTAATACAGTAATAAATATAAATTGAAATTCGTATTTTAATTCATCAATAATTGTTCTCTAATATTATTTAAAAGATTAAAAATATATTTTCTCTAAATACTTTAATACTCAATTTTTTCATGAAATTGGTGTAATTTTTTTATAATATGAAAATGAGCAATTTTTTTATTTACTGAAAAGTAAATTGTGTCATGGAGGCACAACTTTGAAGAAGTTGACTAGTATCAACACAACACAACTTGAGTGTTGCATTTAACGAGATCAAAGTCTTGAAATAAAAAAACAGATTTCATTCAAAACCAATAACATAGAAATCGTGAGACAACTGCACAACTTTGTTATAGGTATATGATACAACTTTAGCTCTGGAAGAAGGGTGTACAAGTGTTTATATATGTTTATGCTAGAAATCAAACAATGCATCTAGGAAAGGGAAAGAAGATAGATGAAATCAATATTCCATTTTAATTAATTTTATTTCTTGGTTTTTAAAAAATTAATAAAAAATATTATATAACTATACAAAATAGTTAGAATAGTACAACCCATTTACAAAATACATACAATAAAAAATTACAAATATAACTACAGACATCTCTTACTAGACATTTCTTCCCAACCATATAAGAGATATTCTTATATGTGTACCTAAAGTTTTTTTTTTTTTTTTTAAGAAGGTGTGTATCTAAACTAACAAAATATTGTAATTTAATTTAATTATTGTAAAAATAAAAGGAACCTCTAATTTTAAGAGGGAGGGTGGATTGTACTTAGAAGATTTTCGCAAATATTTTCTTTACAACCAACCAAATATTTTTTAACAAATTCTTTTGAAAAACAACATATTAATTTTGTAGTTGAAATACACTAATGCATGAAATGATTTTTTTTTTTATTTAAAAATGATTGATTAATCTTTTTAATACACAAATCTTAGAACAAATATCTAGAATAATTTCAATAGGTTATTTTTGAATTAAAAGATTATTTTTATGATCAAAAAATACTGAAAAGAAATTTATATACCGATTATATGATAGGTACAAATTTCAAGAGTATCAATCAGTGCTTTAAGAAAACATTTGACTTTATCATAATTAGTGAAAATTGATTAAACTATCAATTGTTTCAATTAATATTGTTAATCAATAACTAATACAAATTGATACAAAATATTAATATTCAATGTAACAACCAATATCAATTATCACAACCGTTCAATTATTACAGATAATAAATACAAATTTGTAGACAACAAAAACAACCGATTATTTTTGTAAAACAAAAAAATTGATTATATCAATACAGATTCTTATGCAGACATTTTATAAAGCAAAGATAAAGAACATATGAAAGACACAAAGATTTTATATTGGTTCACTCACAATAGAGCCACATCCAGTACCACCTCACATCAAGGTGAATATCATTAAAACAACACAATTTCTTTATAAGAAATACAAAAATGTTCTTGCACACTACAAGAACAAAAATCACTCACTCCAACACCATGTCACAGTTGTGAAACCTACTAAGAAACCTTATCTTAGCTACAAACTAATACAAAAATACAATAAAATATAGAAATGAATGAATTAACCTAAAAAGTGAATCAAGAAATACAAATGGATTGACAACAGTGAAATATCTTTGACCTCAACCTAAATGATAAAAGTTTTGCTTCAAGAACCTCAAAGATCTTTCAACAACTATTTCTCACCAAAACTTGAATCACGAAGACTCTCTAAAATGTAAAAATTATAGAATGTATGAGTAACCTTTTTTCTGAAACAATGCAAATCATTTTATAGAGATTTAGCAAACACGATTTTTTATTAAAAATGTGCAGTTAAGAAAAATCAACATGTTAAAAACTCAAAGCAATATGTTGATTTCAATTAAAGAAATGTAATAAGCATGGAAACTATTTTTTCTCAAATGCAAAGAACTCAAACTGGAAACATTTCTTATGCTACATATTAAAGCATAGTTTTCAATATATAAACATATTTCAAAAAAATCTACAACTTTTAAGTATTTTCAATCAACTGATTTAAAAGATAGCATATTAAAAAATTGTAATGTTCCATAAATCAATTTAAAAACTTTTTCACTAGTTAAAAATACTTGTTTTTAGATTCATCATCATTTATTAAGACAAAAGATAAATCAATACACACAAAATAAAAACTAAACTACCTAAACACTTAAGGCATCAAGTTTTTAATATGGCTTCATCAAACATTAAAGTTGGATCCTTGAGATGTCCAACAATCTTCCCCTGTTTGATGAAGACAAACAGTTCAACAACAAGTTTTGGGTCTTGGGTCTTGAAAAGCTTTATCTTTTGTAGGCAGTACTTAATGGCAAAAAGAAGAAATAATAGTTCTTCAGCTTGCTCCCCCTGACTTGCAGAACACATATTTCTCCCCCTTTGTGTTCATCAAAATGAAACCATGCACATAAACCATTTAAATGAATATACCAGTCTATCGAATAAAAACACGCATAGCAAAATATAGCAGTACTAACAGTGCTTAGGAAGAATATAAAATGTTCAAGTTGCATAAACAAGCATCATACAACCAAAAATTAAGAGAGTTCAACATATATGAAAATTAAACTGATTATAAGAAGAAGAAGAAATTAAAAATCACAGTGATAGAGCTCAACCAACTACTTTTGTACAACTTCAATCTGATCATCAAGATGTTGAAACCTTGATGTAGCCATCTCAAAATATTCCCTTTTGTTTTGCACAAATGGTGTCCAACCTATGAAGCATGACCCTCTAAAAACTAGACAATGGTTCACCTCTCTCCACTAATGGTACATAGGCTACCAAAGTATTCATATCAGTTCCTTGAGCATCTTCACCAACATTGCTTGATTCAGGAATATCACCAACATCAGCGTTTTTATTAATCCATAAATTGTTATTAGAGGGTTGGACCACCCTTAAAGTGGTCCATATTTATTATATCTTTTCTTGCTGATCAAAAACAAGTAATCCATAAATTGTTAACCTTTTAAAAACCCATTTTGACTAATGTAGAGCAACCTATTTCACTACCAGCCTTGATGGTTCCAGTCAACTCATCATTCACATAAACTTCAAAATATTCCAGAATTTTTGAAACCACAATTGTAAAAGGAAACTTGTAATCAACATGTCTCTTGGACTTGATCATGTGTTCCTTCATCATATAAATCCAGTTTACCTTTATTTTGTTCACTAGGAAGTACATCAGTATCACATCCTCCTCAGTCAATATAGCATGCTAAAACTTTGGGAGTTAGCTTGAGATTACCTACATGAAACCGATTGGAAGGAATTTTTTATTCTTCAAACAAGAATGGTAGAATTTCATCTTGTTGAACTCGCTGATTTCAGTTGTGTTTCCTTTACCAACCTTCGCTCCATTATGCTTCAGCCTAGTTAAATTATTCTACACAACAGTTGTAATCAGCATTTTGACTCCTTTAACAGTGGATACTAAATTCTTGCCATTAAAATCTTGGTCAGTGAAAAAAAAAAACATTAATCAAATCATGATAAACATTGCATGTTAACTCACGGAAGGCTTCAACCACTAAAGCTTGAGAATTACATTGGGGATGTTGATTTTCTTTCTACTTATTTCATGCAAGAAGGTTATCATGGCATCTTCATCACACTAGTTCAAAATGAATAAACAAGTGCGGTTTATTTAGTGCGGCTTTGCGTTCAAATGCTTTCGTAAAAAATGTTGTGGCATTTTTGTAATTAAGTTCATTTACAAGTGCGGCTATTAGTAAAGTCGCACTTGTAAATCAAGCGTTTGGATTTACAAGGGCGACTATTTGTACAGCCGCCCTTGTAAATCAAAACACTTGATTTACGAATGCGGTCTTACAAATAGTCACCTTTTTAAAACCTTTTTAACCTTAATTTATAAATGTGTCACTTACGTTTTGATACTCTCCTTTCTCTCGTGCTTTGTTTCTCTTATGTGCTTCCTCCATTAACTGTGCTTCCTCTTTTCTTCCTCTCTTCTTTGCATTGTCTTCGTGTCATCAGTAAGCATTGTCTTCCTCTCTCACCATTGATTTTTGTATGTTTTGCGTTTCTCTTATGTTTTGTCTTATGCCATTGTTAAGGTCATTCTTGGGAAGTTTTTTGTTTGCTTTTTGTTGTGCCTTCCTCGTCGTTGTTCCCGCTTTGCTCTGTCATATATTTGCGTTTCATTGGGGAATTTTTATTTGGGCTTTTTGAACTTCCATTGGGATGAAATACGAAGAGGTGTGATATGGATGCACCAAGAGATCAAAAGAAATGCTAAAATAATGTGACCATGTTCTTTGGAAAAGATCAAAGTTGAGAACTTTAATTAGAAATTCAATCAACAACGAAAAAGAAAAGAAACCCTAAACGCCTATTGTAAATGTGATTTATAAATGCAGCTATGTAAATAGCCGCATTTATAAATCGAATTTACGAATGCGGCTATATAGCCGCCTTCTTATCTCTTTGATTTACAAAATGTGTGCTCATCAAATGCAGTTATATAGCCGCCCTTATAAATGTAAAATAGTCGCACTCATTTTGCTTTTTTGCACCAGTGTCATCAGCTCTCAAGATATCCAAACTGAGAGCTAGAGGATGATCCTTTAGATCTCTTCTTCTTTTGTGATGAAGCCATTTGTTAAATTTGTATGAGAACTTGGATATCAACAGAAAGAAGAAACAACCGACTAGATTTTGAATAATATGATAAGTGATGTTGTGCAATGTTAGGTTATATAAAGATAAAAAGGATTTTATGAGATAAGATAGAAATTACTTTGTGTTTAAATTATTCAACAAATTTTTATAAGAACGAGAAATGTCAATCAATGCATTTTGACAATTCACGTGAGTGTGCATTTACACAGTCAAACAAAAAATATTTCTTTTAGCACTCCACGTCACAAAGATTTAAACAGAATCAGGAAAAAAAAAACAGATTTGATTAAAATAGAAATAGTCAATTAAAAATAGCACTTTATGAAAAGGAATCAATTCATATTTATTTTAACCAATTAAAATTATCATTAAGAATCATTACTTAAGCTAATTATGCCTAATTTAGTTATAAGATAATTGAACCTATCTTGTGTAAGTGGTTTGGAAAACAAATCTACTAATTGTTATTTTTTTCCAATGAATTTTATTTCACAATTTTCATTTGAAATATCTTCACAAAGAAAATGATGTCTAATCTCAATATGCTTTATTTGTGAATGCATGATAGATTTTTTGGTTAAGTTTATAACACTAGTATTATCACATAATAAATGAATTTTATTGAAGATTATCCCAAAATCACTTAGTTGTTGTTTTAACCATAAGGTCTGTGCACAATAACTCCCTGCAGCTATGTACTCAGCTTTTGTCGTGGACAAAGCCACACATGTTTGTTCTTGCAATGCCATGTGATTAAACTTGATCCAAGCATATGACAAGTTCCACTTGTACGTTTTATGTTTATCTTACATCCTGCAAAGTCAGAGTCGGAATAGCCAATTAAATTTCAAGAAACATGACAAGGATCCAACTTCTTTAGTTCGTTGCAAGTGCTTCAAAATCCTCTTAGAATCCTTCTTTAGATTGAAACCTTTCACACATGCATATAACAAACATAATATATGGTCTACTTGTAGTAAGATACAAGAGTGAACCAAACAATCCTTTTTCCTAAGCCAGTCCCACTTCACACCAAGGTGGAATTCACTAAATCAACAAAAATCTTTTATAAGAAAAGCAAAACAGTTCTTGAACACTACAAGAACCAAACCACTCACTACAACACCTTGTCACAACTGTGATTCCCACCAAGAAACTCTATCTTGTGCTTTATAAACACAGAATTAAAAAACAATAATAAAAGGTAACGAAAACACCTTGACTATGAACCAAGGAATGTAACAAGATATCTCAATTCACTTGTCAGATTCAAATGACACTTTAATCCCAAGTTTTTCCAACAACACTATAGAGATCAAATTAACTCTAATCGATGGCACATATAGCACATCACTTAAAGCCAAAGTTTTAACAGATGTGAGCTTTAGAATAACCTTTCCTTTTCTAGGACAGAAGTTGTCCTGGAATCACGAGATAAACTTGTTTTTATCCGTTCCCCACACTCGTGTAGGAGGTAAACATGTTTCTATTTGCACAGATGTGTCTGGTAGTCCTAGAGTCTACCACTCATTTACACACATTGGTCATAAGGTTCACTTGTGAAACGACTGCAACAATGGTATCTTACCCTTTGGCTATATTTGCCTTAGGAGGATTGTCTCTGCTTTGATATCTTCAAGCAACTTATGGTATTTGTTTATCTGGATCTTGATGTCCTTGTCTTTAATCATCTCCTTGCGATAGTAGTTTTTGATCACAAACTTTTTTCTAACGACATCTACAGTAGTGTATTTGAGAATAAGGGAAATCTTTTTCTTCCTTGTAAGATCAATAGACATCGAACAAATCGTTAGATAATGCACTGAGTAAGGTGTGACGATACCTTATTTGCATGGTCAAAACATCAATTTGCTTCGCAAACGTGCTTGAGTCGGGTTTAGAAAGTGGAAATGCAAAAGCAACTTCGTACATGTCCAACAGGATGAAAACAGTTTCACAAAAATGGTTTGAGTTGCGAAAACAACGTTTGACGTCTTCAATGTAGAGTTGTTGTTGTTGTCTATATTGTCATTCATAAGTCCTTACAAGTAATAAATTAAAGTTGAAAACATGAAAATATTGGTTTCCTGAGACGTGGGTGAACACTGTGCGTAAGGAGTTATATGTGTGTATTGTGTAAGTTCCCTAGGATACACAATAGGAACTTCTCGAATAATACCAATAATCAGAATTGGACAGTAAAATCCTCTAGAGTAAGAACCCAGAATACCGAAAATATTATAAAGTAAAAGAAAATAATAAAGGAGTGAAAAATAAGAAAGAAAGTCATAAGTGAGATGTGTTTTTGGAACAAAATAAAAATATATAAAAAATAGTGAATTGTATCATAAATTTAAAGGTTGTTCCGCCGAAAAAAAAAATATTATTACATGTAGTTATTAGTAACAATTACTTTTGTCACAATATAACTTGATTTTAGTGACATTTCCAAATATTTTTACACCTACTTGACCATTTAATTATTATGACAACAATATTAGGGACATGTTTATATATATATATATATATATATTATATAAATATTATTTATATCATTAAACCTAGCTTTTTCTTAAAAAGTAATAAAATAATTTTTTTATAAACAATAATTGTTTCTATTAAGTAACTAGAAAAAATTGAAGTAACATTGATTATTACAAGAAAACAAGGATTTAGCGTGGGCCAAAAATGGACGTAAAATGTCAAAAATTGACACATGCGTCGGATTTTCGTTGGTCATAGATCCGACGAAAAAATCTTGGAAGCAAATGGAAATTAGCGTGGGTCAGCGAGTTGGACGCACGTTGCGTGAAATCGCATAATCTGAGTGGACGCATATGTGACGCATATGCGGCGGCTTATTCGTGGCCAAACCCACACAAAATGGTTATGCGTCGGGCTTCGCCGACGAAAATGAAAAAAAAAAAAAGAAAAAAAAATATATATGTATATATATCAGAGTTTGTGCGGGCCTAGCCCACGCAAAAGCCGACACATATTAAAAAAAATGATGTGGGCCAAAGGCCGATGCATAAAGGGAAGAAAAAAAACAATTTATTTTGTTTTCTAGCCAGTTTACCTGTAAAAAATAAATACCAACCAAATCACATTTAGACAAATTACTATCATTCACAATACATCCACAAACACATCTAAAGTACAAAAATAATACAAATAGTTAAACAAAGTCTTTGATCCATTCAAATATTTAAAATGATATGAATACTTAAAACAAATATTACAATTAAAATTGTACTTTACAAATTTAACTAAAAGTAGCAAAATGAATCCCATAGTAATGTAATAAACCTGTAAAAAAATACAAGCAATATAAATAAATAAAATAATTAAAATACTTTGTATATAATAAAAATGTCAAATACTTAAACTTACAGGCATTCTTTACATCCTTTTCGGTCTAATTGTAAATATTATTCAGGTAACATAACAACATAACATTCACAACTCAATAATCAATATACCAGCAACCAATATACCAGAAAGCAATATATCATTCACAGCTCAATAATTGTAAATATTATTCAACCAATATACCAGCTCAATAATCCAAATAAAAAATCAGAAAACTCTGAACCTTTAAATGGAGTGACGTGGAGGAGGTTAGGGTTAGTTACGCGAAGGAGGCGGAGGCACACGGAGGAGGCGGTGAGGCGGAGGCGCTGACGACCGCGGAGCAGAGCTGAAGAAGGGTGAAAAATTTAGAATTTCAAATTTGGGACAACTTCTCTGTGTGTTGGGAAAGCGGGAACACAAAATTTTTTATATATAGTCCAGTATGCGTCGGCCACATCCGACGCATACTTTAAAATATTTAATTTTAACTAAATTCAAAATTGAATTCAAAATTTAAAAAATAAATTAAAATTTTTTTATATAACAAAAAAATTTAATTTAATATATAAAAATAATTATTTTCATTATACAACAAAAACAAATTATAAAAAAACAATTTAATTTAATTTATACAATAAAAAATTATTTTAATTTATACAAAAAATATTTAATTTAATTTATACAATAAAAATTTACTTTAATTTATACAAAACAATTTAATTTAATTTCTACAACATAAATTAATTTAATTTATAAATAAAACTTTATTTAATTTATACAACAATAAAGAAATTTAATTTATACAAAAAATAAATTCAAAATCGAATTCAAAATCTAAAAAATAAATTAAAATTTTTTTTATATAACAAAAAAATTTAATTTAATGTATACAAAAATTTAATTTCATTATACCAAAAAAAATTAATTTATAAAAAAAAATTAATTTAATTTATACAATAAAAAAATAATTTAATTATACAAAAATATTTAATTTAATTTATACAATAAAAAATTACTTTAATTTATACAATAAAAATTTAGTTTAATTTATACAAAATAATTTAATTTAATTTATACAACATAAAATTAATTTAATTTGTAAAAAAAACTTTATTTAATTTATACAACAATAAAAATATTTAATTTATACAAAAACTAAATTAAGTATAATTTGTATGTGACATAACATCTACTACCACAAATGTCAATGAACCCTATTATTGAAATTGCTCATGATACCCTCATCATCCCTTCTAACTTATAATCCAAAATCTAATAATCAACTATATTCCATGATTCTAAGTTAATTTTATATACTATCACGAAATGACTCATATTTCTCAAATTGCTTATGATACTCTCTTTCAGCCTTTAAAATGCACTTCTTAGTTCAACTCTTACCTTGACAATGGACTGGGGTTATTAACTTATAATCCAAAATGTAATCATGAACTCTATTTCATGATTTTAAGTTCATTCTATATCACACCTCGAAATTTACTTATTTATGTTACATTTATTAAGAACTAAGTCTACTAAAATTACTATGTCAAAGACCTATTTTTACATAAAATTGACTCTATATTTTTAAATACCTCCATCACATTTTACATTAATTAATTATTTCATCTTGAATTTATATTCTTAAATTTATGTATATTTTATATAATATTTACAAAATTTAAATACGCTTTTTTTTTTACTATTTTTACTTAATTATTGTTTTTCTACATGTTTTCAAATTTTTATAAACTTTTTAAGATGACTTTTTTTAAATAATTTCAAAATTAAACACTTCATCAATTTAATAAATTTAATTTAACTAATTTATATCATAATTTCAAAAATAAAATATTTATGACAATATATAAATCAAATAAATTTAAAATAAATAATCTTTAAAATAATAAAATATTTTATAGAACATTTAAATAATTTAAATACGTCTTTTCTTTTACTCAATTAATTTTAAATCAAACACTTAATTAATTTAATAAATTTAATTTAACTAACTTATATTAAAATTTAAAATTTAAATAATTTATTATAATATTAAAGAAATAATTTAAAAATAAATACAATAAAGAATTAAATATTAAAATATTTCTTATAATGTTATACATTAAATAAATTTAAATAAATAAATTTTAAAAACCAAATATATAAACATGCGTGGCCATGGCCATGGCCGACGCAAGCCCATACATTAAACTATGTGTGGGTCGTGGCCGACGCAAAATGAATTCTTTTTTTAAAATAATAAATAAATTCACAGATGCGTCGATTTTGCATCAAAATTAATTTTGCGTGAATTTTTCGTCCGTTTGGCCGATGATATTTGCGTCCACAGTTGGCCCACGCAAATATTTGACAATTAAATCCTCATTTTCTTGTATTACAGCACTTTCTTCCAACATCAAATGTTCTTGAAGCAACTCCAAGTAATTATGATGTGTGTACTAAGAATTTCCTATTGAAAATACCAAGTAGGACTATTCATGTTACAATATTAATAAAGTTAATTGTGAGCTTCATATCCAAAATAGAAAATCTATGAGAATACTTAATATTTTTTAGCTAATTAAATAAAAAAATTTGGTTTAAGTTCATCATTCTACACTGATTTATATTTGGTTTTTCAACAACTTTTTCTTTACATTTTAATTATCATTTTTTAAAGCAAATATATATTAATGTAAAACCAGTGCAAGTGCCTTCAAATTGTCAACACGATTTCATAAATTAAGAAATGAAATCATTAAAAGGTTGAAGGGGAAAATAAAAATAAGTTAATAATGAATATGTGTAAGATGCATATAAGTTTCAGCAACTTATATATTGTGCTAAGTATCATATGAAAGTATGGGTAATAATGCGTATTGGGTTATCTCGATCTATCATATTGTAAAAAGAATATAAAACTGATTAGTGTGGATCGACTCACTCTTCCAATATATAAGTATTTTTTTATTGTTATATACAATTATTTATGCGATAAAAATTGTATTTTACTAATATGATATTAATTTATTTATTTTCATATGTAGACTCATACTCACAATCACGCTGGACAAAAAAAAAGTAATCCACACATTATATGAAAATAAAATAATGGCATTGTCTCAGAGCCAAAAAAAAGAGAGTAAATTATTAATGGAAATAAAATAATAAATTGAGAATATATTGCTACATAACTAATGACATTATGACAGAGGCAATAAAAAGAGAATGAATAAAGTCAAAACCAAACCTAAGAGTTTAATTAACAACGAAATAATTAGCAAGCAGTTTAACTTTTAATATTTTTCGGCAAACATTGTTCAGAATATATTTGAATTGTGAAATGAGACGGGTGACTTTAATTTCTATAAATTCTCATATTTTTGGTAAATTTTAAATCGCATATTTTCAATTAATAATTTATTTTTCAATCAATTTATATTTTTTAAGAAAACTATAACGTTTCTAAAATAGAAAAACATTATTTTACTAATTATTTACAGCTCAACATGAGCTGGTCAACGACACTTGCAACATTAAAGAAACCACGTGGTGACTCTCTAACTAACTATATACTTCATTAACTATCGTATTTTCTAAATATTTTTTATTTAATTATCATTCTTAAAATAAATAAATAAACAGTATTACTCGTTTTTATTTATACTCTTACACTTTACTTGATATTTTAATTTCTTTTTTTCTTACAACAGGGACCAAGAACACTCGAAATAGATTAACAAGATTAATTCTTTATGCAAATCCTTCAATCTTGGGCTGGACACTCGGTTTCTCTTCACAACAGGTGTTCTCGGCTTCTCCTCACGGCAAGGGTTCTCGGCTTCTCCTCACAGCAAGTGCTCTCGGCTTCTCCTCACGGTAAGGGCTCTCGGCTTCTCCTCACAGCAAGTGCTCTCGGCTTCTGAAAATATGGCCGAAGGCGTCTTGCAGCATACACTAATGTTAAGGCGACTTTTTCAACCTTGGGATATCTGGTTTCGGCATTTTGAAGGGATCTACTTACAAAATATATCGGTTTCTGCTCCTATGGCCTCATTTGAAGTTGCTAGGTAAACTATGATAGGTTGGGTTGACACAGGTTTAACTAAGATTGGTGGTTCGGCTATTATGCTTTTGATCTGAGTAAAGGCTTGCTCACATCGGTCATTCCACTCAAAGGTTTCAGATTTTTTCAACAAGTTAACTATCGGCTTGGTTCTCTCGCTAATATTGGTAGAAATCTTGACAATGAGTTCAGCTTCCCCACCAGTCTTTGTACCTCCTTCAAATTCTTTGGACTTCCCATTTTCATTATTGCCTCACATTTATCGGGATTTGCCTCGATACCTCTGTTGGTTAACATGAAGCCCAAAAATTTTCCACCTTTCACACCAAAAACACATTTTTCCGGATTAAGATGAATATTGTATTCTCTTATGCGTGCAAACACCTCCTCAAGGTCTCCCAAATGTTTCTCTACCTCTTCCGATTTCACAGCCATATCATCCACATATACTTCCATGTTTTTCCCAATTTGATTTTTGAACACTTTATCCATGAGTCTTTGATATGTTGCTCCAGCATTCTTCAAGCCGAAAGGCATGACTTTATAACAATAATTGGCAGTATCTGTGGTAAAAGCTGTTTTTGGAACATCCGGCTCATACATTTGTATTTGGTTATACCCTGAATAGGCATCAAGAAAGCTCATCATTTCTTGTCCAGACGCCCCATCTACCAATCGGTCTATGTTGGGTAATGGATATGTATCTTTCGGACAAGCTTTATTCAAGTCTGTATAATCGGTACACATTCTCCATTTTCCATTCGGTTTTTTGACTAGCACCACATTGGATAACCATGTTGTGTACTGAGCTTCCTTAATGAAACCAGCTTGCATTAACTTCTCGGTTTCTTCAATTGCTGCTTTTCGTCTTTCTTCACCCAACTTTCTTCGTTTTTGAGATATCGGTTTCGCTTCTCGACATACCGACAATTTGTGACAAATTACCTCTGGATCGATTCCAGGTATATCAGATGGTTTCCAAGCAAACAAGTCTTTGTTGTTGCGTAACAATGTGATAAGTTTGTTTAACAATTCTTCGGGCAAACTTCCACTTATGTAAGTGCATTGCTTCTCGTCCTGTCCCAATACTACAGCTGTTGTCTCTTCTTTTGGTTCTAACCTCTCATCATTTAACCTGGGGTCCAAGTCTGCCATCGCCACCATTCTTTCAGTATCTCTATTTGTTTTCAAATTCATCTTTAAGCCTGTTGCGTAACATTCACGAACATCTTTTTGATTAACATATATCGTGGCTATCTCCCCCTTCTCTGTTGGGAATTTCATGGCTAAATGCGGTGTTGAAACTATTGCTCCCAACTTATTCAAAGAAGATCGCCCTAGCAACACATTGTATGATGTGGAAGCGTCCACCACCAAGTACCTGATTTTGATCTTTTTAGTTTTACTGCCTCTGCCGAATGTTGTCATTAAATCAACATATCCTTTAGTGCTAACTCTTTCGCCCGAGAAGCCAATAATTTGTTCTCTGAAAGGTACAATATCTTCTTCTCTCAAGTGCAACCTTTTGAAAGTATCCCAAAACAAAATATCAACTGAGCTCCCCTGATCAACCAAGGTTTTCATGACAGCATACTCGGCTATTTCTACTGTTATCACCATAGGATCATCATGATCGGGATCGATTTCTTGAAAGTCTTCATCTGTGAAAAGCATCGATGGCAAAGTTCTTTTTTTAAAAATGTGATTAATGGTTCTGATACTTCTCCAATGTTGTTTTCTTCCCGATGAAGATTCTTTGCCAGAGAAACCACCTGAAATTGTATTTATAAATCCTCTGACCGGCCTTCCCAGACTTCGTTCCCTACTTCGCCTAACCGACTGGGTGTTTTGATAAAACCTATCACCTCTTCGTTCTGGCCTTCCCTCCCTCCTATCATCTCTTTTTTCAACTCTTCTATCTTCTCTTCTTTCAAATCCTTCCACTCTTCTTTGTCCTACCTCTCTCCCTTTCAACACTTTTTCAGGACTTAATCTTGTTTTCGTATTTCCTCCTTGGATGAAGCGTTTCAACTGTCCTGCTTGGATCAACTCTTCTATTCTATCTTTCAACCCGATGCACTCTTCTGTATGATGGCCATGATTTTTATGATACTCACACCGCTTGGTATGATCTGCCCTTTCTGGTGTTCTTGCTTTTCTTGGTGGTGGTATTATTTCTGTTGCCATGGCTTCTTGCAAAACTCTTGCTCTATTTGTATTCAAAGGTGTGTATTGTTGGAATTTTCGACTTCTGAACTCTTCTCGGGCTCTTCTGACCATAGGTCCGCTTTCTCTTTCCATCACCCTCTTCTCACCTCCATCAACCCTCACTTGGTTTCGGAACTCTCTCAATTCTTCCATCTGCATAAATTTTGAGGCTCGCTGCCTTAGTTCATCCAAATTGGTTGCAGGTTTTTTGCAGAGGCTATCGGCGAATGGTCCCGGCTTCAATGCTGTTATCATATGATGCATGGTAACCTCTAGGCTAAGATTTCGAATACCTAAGGCAACCTTTCCAAAGCGTTCCATGAACATTCTTAATGACTCTCCTTTCTCTTGTCTTATGTTCACCAAAGAAATTTATGTTAAATGATGAGTGCGACTGGTTGCAAATTGAGCATCGAACTTTCCCACCAGTGTATCGAAACAATCAATGCTCAAAGGTGGGAGGCGTGTGAACCAACTCAATGTTGCTCCTTTCAGCGTCGTAGGGAACACTCTACACATAATAGCATCATTCCACGTATACAAGCTTATCTGAGTGGTATATATTGGAATGTGTTCATCAGGGTCTGTACTTCCATCGTATTTGTCAATTGTCAAATTTTTCCAATTGTCAGGTAATGGAGTATCAACTATAACATCATAAAACGGATGCTTTCTGGAGGATGCTCCTGAAAAAACCCCAGAGGTTTCAAGCAATCTTCTTTTGGTTTGGGAACTTTCGTTGTGATGAAGTCTTTCATTTACTTGTGCTCTAGGTTGAACAGTTGCAAAGGACGAATTCAGAACTGTCTCTTCCTGCAGTTTTCTCCTCATATGTGCATTTTCGGCTCTCAACATGCTTAGTTCTTCTTCATTATTCTTTTTTAACATCTCGAATTCTTTTTGTAGTTGTACCAACATTGCCATTGGCATGTTAACATTGTCTTCCTGTTCTCCACCTTGTTCTCCTCTTTGGTCCATCTTGTCTTTAACCCTTTTCAACTACTTCTCGGCCCCACGGTGGGCGCCAAAATGTTCTTACAACAGGGACCAAGAACACTCGAAATAGATTAACAAGATTAATTCTTTATGCAAATCCTTCAATCTTGGGCTGGACACTCGGTTTCTCTTCACGACAGGTGTTCTCGGCTTCTCCTCACGGCAAGGGTTCTCGGCTTCTCCTCACAGCAAGTGCTCTCGGCTTCTCCTCACGGTAAGGGCTCTCGGCTTCTCCTCACAGCAAGTGCTCTCGGCTTCTCCTCACAGCAGGGGGTACCTGCAAGTCGCTCCGATGCCAAAGTCAGAAATAGTTTAATGTTCATCAGATAAAATCACTCTTACCTTTTTCTTACTCTGAACTCCTATTTATAGGGTTTCTTTAATGGGCTTTCCCCTTTACTTTTGGGCTTTCTTTCTACACCTTTTTATTATTTTCACACCCCTCATGTAAGTTTTATCTTAATTGGGCTTTTAGTTTTATAATAATATTTATATTTTGTTTTATTCTTTTATGTATGTCTTTTTCGCTTTCGGTCTAAACCTCTCGATTTTAGCCTAGCACCTCTTGGTTGTTCAATATGTAGTTCTCGGCCTGAACCTCTCGGTTTTAGCCTACCAGTACACTTTTATATATGTGTTTATTGTGATTTAAAAATAAAATAGTAGACTAATTATATTTTATAAATGTCAAGAAAAAGATATATTGCATTTTTTTCAACAAAATTTTAAACGAAATAAAAAGAATGGAAGTGGAAATTATCTAAGGAATTAAAGCATCGTAATTTTTGGATATTCCAACATCATGCTTAAGGTTAATAAATGTTTGACAAAAAGGTTTTGAATGTGTGTAAAAAAATATATATTACAAAATTCAGGTATTACTGGATGTGAAAATAGTTTTTGAATTTTATAATATAAAAATATTTTTAAATTCTATAATTTAGAATGTATTTTTAAAAAGAAGATATATTAAATCTGAAAATATCTTTCAAATTTTATAATCTAAATTTTTTTTAATCATCCATTCCGAAATAAAAAATATGAATAAAGTAAAGAATATTTTTTATATTTTAAAAAATATATGGGGTGCCACACAAAAAAATATGAAGGTGCGGCAAGAAACAGCCAAGGAAATTCATTAGTTAGTTCTATCAGCCCAATTATCATTGGTGCACAAGCCCATCTCGCTTATAAACCCTTTTATAAGCTCAAATTCAATTTCAGTATATTGTACACAAAAAAATGATAAAAAAAATAGTTTTTTCACTGGAGATATATGATTAATATATTTTTTTGTTTTTTATTTTTTTAATTTACTATCATTAAAATAAATTACACGTCTCTTATAACTCTAAAGAGATATAAATATTATTGTTTATTTTTCTTTTGTTGAAATACTGTAGAAGAATACTTTTTTATTTAAATTATACTAAATATTTTAATTTACCAAATTTCTCTTAACTCAGTCTATGCTCTAGCATAATTTCATATCTATGCATCAATCCTTTACAGACAAAGAAATTTATTTAAGAATAATAATGTTTAATGAAATCTGCTATTAAAAGTATTTAAAAGTCCAAAAATGATATTGAATAGATAGAAAACTTATCGAAAACATATTAAAATAGTCAAATAACTTAGCAAGCTATATTTTTTAAAATAAATGGACAAGTATATTGATATTGACGTATGGTTTTCTAGGAATAAAACTTACTCTTTAATACATCACTAGAAAAATAAAATTAGCTCTCAAATAGAAGCTTTATAAACAATACAAATGATTTTGAATTTCTTTTTAATGAGAACATTTTTTTTCAATCAAAGAGATGCAAAGTTTTTATAAACTTAAATTTTTATCATGTAAAGTTTTTGTTGGACCGAATCTAGACATCAAACCCATAAACATTAACGACGCACAAAAAGTACTAAATACTTTATTGCACTAATGTATGCAATTTACTCTGTGTTTTGCACAATTACTTACTAGAAGAAAAAGAAAAGTAATATTGTAAAATGCTTTTTTTTTTTAATTAGGATGGTTGATATAAAATGGTTTAGCATTAGAAAAATTTATGTAGCATGTTTTAAAAGAGACAAAAAACAATTTGAAGATACGATATATTATTATTATAAAATATGGACTTTAAGCCTAATTAAAACTCATAAAACCGGCTCATGGGGGTGAGGTTTGCAGCCACTTATATACAATGAAAGGCTCTAATCTCTAGTCGATGTGGGATCTCCAACACACCCCCTGACTCCGAGACTGCCAACTCGTACGTGAGACTATATATTATGGGTGACCGATAGCGGTCCTATAGCGGGTGGCACGATAAGCCCAACACAAACACTCGCTAGGATAAGCTCGATATGACTCTGATACCATATTACAAAGTGGACTTTAAGCCTAACTCAACCCCATAAAACCGGCTCATGGGATGAGGTTTGCACTCACTTATATACAATGAAAAAAAAATAATAGAGATGAATAAAATAGTAAAAGAAAAACAAAGGATATGAAAATGAATATCTCTTCTTTTTATTCAATTAAATAAAAAAAAATAAATGGTTTGAATATATAGAAGTAGTACATTCATTCTATGTCTAGCTAAAGAGAAAAAGAATCAATCCATAAATACTAAAATCATAACAGACAAATACCAAAATAAAGGTTATTTACCTCTATATAGAGAAACAGCTAATTAGAAAGAAAACAATTAATCACAATTAATCACAATTAATATTAGCATCATTGTATAACTCGTGTATCCATATTCTTTAATAATTATAAATCATTTTCTTTTATGAAACTTCCAAAAAAAATGATAGATATAAACTAGTTCAAACCATTATGATTCATATTCAATCAATAATAAAGTAAGATAAGGCTAATTATGGGTCTTGTTACCTTCATGTTTTGAAATTAAGGAAGAGTTTCATAGTACAAGAGAAATTAGTTTTTTGTTATGTGCATTTAAGTCAAGTTTGATGTTTTCCTTGGTTATTGGAATTTAGTTTCTAGCTAATAATCTATCTATGTGGAGTGCATTGCCTGATAAGGTCCATAAGACTCTGTTTCTAGCTAGAAATCATGTTTTTTCTTTCACTTGTCTTACATATGTATTCTTCATTAATTTTATATTATATCTTTCATCATTTATTCATGTTTTTTTTTCCTACACATTTACTCATATTGTACTCTGCTTGCTATATTTACTTGTCTGTATATCTTGCTTTCCAATGAATTAGCTCTTCCTTATTCTTTATATAAATCTCTCTATAATATTATTATGTAAAAAATTACTTTCTAAAAGAATTACTTCAATTTTGAAAAATTCATGGATAATGTTATTATTAAGAAGCGGAAGTCTAAATCAACTTTATAACCTTCAACATTTTTGTCTGAGATTATATACTTATTGTGACGGTTTGAGAAGTTCAACAAATTTTCGTTATGATAAACTTTAATTAATAACTTTGATATAATATCAAGAAATGAACTTTAAATTAACCTTATAAAATCAGAACTTATAAAATAAAGTTTACACTCATTTATATATTATGAAATATTTTTATCATCTTTAATTGATGTAAAATCTAACGATTCTTTATGAACTTATTTATCAACATGCAAAAAGTCATTCCCGATAATGTAAAAATGGTTAACATTACAATGGTGCCTAAGTTCAACAGTCCCAACACATTGAAAATAGACATGAGGATTGGTTATTTATCAAAATCGTATCTTATTATTCCAAACTTTGGGCACTTACTACGGATGGTGGTACTAGATTCAGGGCACAAGTTCATTTACTCTCACATCACTTTCTTCACAAGGTTGAGACATGTTTTTGTTTAAGACTATTAAGACTATTAAGAATTGGTGAATTGATGTGTATTTGAATTAATGTGTATTGGTGAATTGATATAATTGTTTTTATAGGAATGGATTATGGAACAGTGGGAAAATAGTTATTACGTTAGGGCAATAGCAGGATCTAATAATGGGAACTCATGTTTTTAATGTCTAAAGCTAAATCATTTTAGCTCTGTTATTTAGGCATGGAGTAGTATTTTAGTAGCAATAGTTTACTTGATGTTTTTTAAGATTATTTGGATAAATTAGAGTAGAACTTTATTTAGATAATTTCAAATCAATTAAAAATTAAAATATTTTATAATTTATAAATTAGTACAAATCTATTTTATATAAATTAATTTTATAAAATTAAATTAGACTTAAATTATATTTTTTTAATAGTTTACTTTATGTTTTTTAAGATTTATTTTAAATAAATTAGACTACGATTCTATTTAAATGGTAATACTTGCAGCAATCCTCATTGTCATTTCTTTAAGTGGATCAATAAAAAATGGAATAATCTTCATCACTGTTATGGCCACTGCTAGGAGTAATAACATGGAAACTGTATGCATGTTTATAAAATTTTATTTTGGTTATAAAATTCTTTTTTTTTTTCCTCATAGATAATTCAATTGAATGTGCCTTATGATGTCTTGGTGCATTTTAAATTAGAATTTAAATCTATTTTTTATTTAGAACAGTTTTATAACATAGTTAATGAGATATTTCTTTAAAATAATAATTTATATGAAAACCGGTTTTTATTATAAATTTTAAAAATATTCTAGTGATAAAAAAATATGAACATTTATAGTTTACGTGTTTTTTAAAAATATTTAGAGGGAGCAATAAGTTGTAGGATTCGTACTAACATCTCGATTAGCGTTTAGATGAGGAAATTCTGTTTGTAAAAACCATAAAACCAATGATTTAAGAAATTTTTTACTCAAACTTCATAATAAACTTCATAATAGACTTCAAATGTTTTTAGCAGTGATTATTGTTATACCGAAATGAAAAGATTCCTCTAAAATATCCACAATTATAAATAAAGGACCGGTTTCATTAAAATAAAAATGAAAATATCATTTGAAAGTGTTAGCTTGAATAAATAAATAATAAAGATTAACGGTACAGTTTTAGTGTTCATACTTTTAACGTTCCAATGTTTGGGGAAATCTACATATTAAGTGTCGATTTTTTTCTGTCCTTGTATGGGCTTTTAGCTGATACTAATGGCTAGTGTACAGTTTGTAAATTTTTTATTGAAATTGTGATGAAAAAAACATGTTTTGAAATAAAAAAAAATGAAATAAATTACTTGAATATTTCATGACAGATAAGTATAAATATTATTTTATTTATAAAGTTATTGTAATTAAAAAAATAAAGCAAAACATTTATACCAATTAAGAAATATGTACATCTTAATACATTTCTCAGGAAAATGTACATCTTAATACAAGGAGAATACTTGTATCTAAGAAAAATGTTTCTTATAAAACCTGATAAAAAAGATGTTCAAATTTAAACGAAATATATGAATAAATTTGAATTTAAATAAAATTTTAAACTTTAAATCTTAAACCAATATTATAACAAGGATAAATATAATGACATAATAAATAAAAATATTTTTTATCAGAGAAAAAATGAATAATTAATTAAAAGGAATATTTAGGGGTAAATTCTTCCACTAATTTCATATATGCTCATGTACCTCCCTATTAATTATGAAAAGTTAGTTTTAACATTTTTAAAATTTAAAGAACCTTAAATGAAGCATAACCTTACATTTTTAAAACCTAGTTGCACCCTCGCATCTACATACATGTCTTTTTTCCAGCTGCAACACTTTCATTTTGATCCAAACACAACGTTTGAGATAACAGTTTCATCATTTAAGCGTGTGTAAGGAAGTTGACGAGAAGATTCTTGGTATTTAACGTTTCCCAATGTGAAGATATTTTTTTTTTTAGTTTTGTACTCCTTAATTGCACCTCGCTGGCTTTTTCTTTTAAGGTTTTGTGACTTCCAAAAAAAATGAAAAAAAAAGTAAACGAAAACACAACAACTACCAGTAAAAACACCACAAAAACTTACCTTAACCACCAATGACCACAAGCAATCATGACAAACCATCATCACCTCTTAAAAATAAAGAAGAAGACAACATACTCTCCACCATATTTAGAAGAGTATTATTGAAATTTAAAAAAAAAATGCGGTGCAAAGTGAAGGTATGGAGGTGCAGGGAGAATTTTCCCACTTGAAGTACTCCAACTCATATACAAAAGCAAAATGCTTCAGCGTCAGGGAATTGGTTAACTTAAAATAGTCAAACCAACAAAAGAAAAGTCACAACCAATCAATTTTAAAACCCCATACATACATCCTAATATTCCCCTTCCTGAGCGTCCCTTGCTAAAGCTTTCCAGCTTACCAAAAAATAAAGTCCTAAAACACCAAAATTAGACAAAAACCAAAAGCCTGTTCAGCAGTACAACACTATCAGATTTCCCTCTGCTGCTTTGATTTCCCTAGCTGCATGAATGTATTGAACACGACTACCAACTCTATAGGTTAGCTGCAGTTAAAGGAGTGAGATTCACGTCTTCAATTCCTAACTTTGTTGAGCTACACATGTTCTCATCCCCCCTTATGTGTAGGCATAGAATATTATTGCTATTGATTTACCCAAATCTTGCAACATCAAAACAGAACACCTTCCTCAGCCAAAAAATAACAACAAGAATCTAACAAGGATAACTTAGTGAAAAACTAGAGGAGTTAAGAGGAAAGGAAAGCGAAACCATTACTTCCAGCTAAAAGAAAAGCATTTCTAGTTAAGAGATTTTAAGTACAAGACGCTTCACCAAAATACTGGTCCATTATTGTTTGTTGTAATTTTGTTACATCTTTACTTCCTTCCTTTTGTATGTGCTCTGACTACCTTTCATGCAACATTCGATGTTCTGCATCCTATTCTATCATTCATATCTAAAAAAAAAGTCAATATGGTCTAACAATAAAAAAAATATATTTTACTCATTTTCTACATTTTTTTTCAAACCGTCAAGGGGATCAATGCACCACTGTGGATAAGAGAAATCGGCCAACTTTTCTTCGCAAGTGATTCATGCCTATGCATTTCATTGTACCATGAAAAAAATTTCTATTGCATCAATTGTACATTGTTAAAAACCACCTTATTCCTTTATCTCCAAATATCCCAAATTACTACTGCCCACATGCACCCCCCAAATACTATTTGTGTGATCTAATCCTCTCTGTCCAGAATTGTTGGAAATGTGATTTTGGATCGCATTATTGAACTACTAACTCGTTCAACCACGTGTGACATTTATTCCATACAGTCCAAGCTATCCTACATTCAACAAATAGATTAAGAGTAGTTTTCTCACCCTCTCCAAAAATCACACACAAGTTACGGTTTATTGTTATTCCCCTTCTATGTAGATTCTCCTTTGTCGTCAAACTATTTTGTAGGACTCTCCTTGAAAGTATTTGAAGTTATGGGAGTGCCTTAATCTTCCAAAACTTTTCCAACATCCATTTGTGCTCCCCTCCAGTTGGATTGAGTAATCTATTATATTTTACTTTAATTATGTATTCTATCATTGTCCCTTCCTTCCAACTCCATTCAACCTTCCTGGCCACTTCTAAATATATGTCATTCAACAATTGTGTTAATTGACTAACCAACATCTCTTCCCAATCAAACAAATTTCTCCTCTACTCCAACTTCCAACCCAATTATTATTTAACCACATCCTTACTTTATCTAAGCTAGTTTCTTTATTACTTGTTACTATATAGAGTTTGGGGAATTTATCTCTAAGTGATATCTCACTCATCCATCTATCCTCCCAAAAATTGATTTATTTCCCATTTCCAACTTTCCAAGAAATATTATCTTCAAATTCGCTCCTCTACTCATCTGTTGACCAAAGTATTTTTATGTCTCTCCACCATACTGAATCGTGTCTATTCACCTCTTAATTTTTCAATTCTCTTCATCCCCATACTTGGATTCTAATATTTGTTTCCATAATTTTGTATTCTTAGTTTCCATTCTTCAAATCCACTTCCCCTAATAATGCAATGTTAAATAGTCTCAAATCTTTAATTCACAATCCTAGTTCTTCCTTTGATTTACATATTTTCTCCCAAGCCACCCAACTAATTTTATTTCCTCTTTTTCCAATCCCAAAGGAAATGTTCTCAAATTTGCCCAATCCCTTTGACCACTACTAACAACATTGTATAAAAAGATAGATAAAACAAAAGAAATTATGTTAACATAGATTTTCATAGATACACGCTTCCTGCAACCGAAAGATGCTTGTTTTTCCACTTAGCTAATCTATTCCTAAATTTCTCCTATATCCCTTTTCAAAATACCCTCATTTTGTGATTTCCTCTTATTGTCATCCCCGGGTAGGTGAACATAATTTTCTTGATCTCACAATTCAAATAGATGCATACTTTGCTTTGACGCAAGTAAATGTTTGGTCTTGGATTTACGCAAAGTCCATTTGTGCTTCCTTTCCTTATTCTAATTGGATTTTGAATCCTTTGGACTGCATGAGGATGATTCGTTAATGCCTTTTTGTATTTTAGTTGGCGGTTCTAGCTAGTTGAATGGTAATGTTATTTGTGTATAAGGGTTGGATTACCTCTGAAGTGGTTTTCATTTATTTAATTTTATTGTTAATAAAAAAAAAGTCGTCTTCTCCACCCCAATTCCCCCAACTCTGCTATTTGTGTAATTCACTTTTAATCCAGAAACCATTTCAAAACAATACAAAAATAGCTTTTAATGTTATTACATTTGTAGTGTATCTTTACAAAACAATAATATATCATCTACACATTCATCTTTATTTCATACATTAATGCTTTCTAACAACCATTTTTCCACTGCCAACTTCACCATGCCCATTAATCCCCGCCACTAGAAATGGAATAAGTGGATCCGTTGTCATAAAAAAAATGTATTATCATAAATATGGTGTATCTGGTTGAAAATTAGAAGAAAAAATATTTTATACATATTAGTGTCCTTAAACCAAACTTCGATAACTTCAAAGTTTATATTAGAAAACACGTTATAAAGAACCAAAAGAAGAAAATGATGAATTTTTTTTACACTTTCATATTGTTATGAAATATGTTCACCCAACACCAGTAACTTTGTGGAGATAAAAAAAATTCATAATCATTATAAAAACAAACTTTTGTTTATGGGTTTGAAGTCTCGTGCTATCAATCTTTATATAGACTTTATAAGTGTTGGTTTATTGAAAAATCAATACAAGAAAATTATATATTAAATAGAAATCAAAATTATTAAAATAATTAGTTTCATATAATGATTAAATTAGATACTATTTTAAAAATTAAAAAAAATATTAGTATCTAAATTAGTTTTTATTATTGATAAATAGTTTTTAAATTGATATCTAATTAGTTACCTAAGTTTAGATTCTAAAGTTTGTATATAAAATCTTGATATCTAATTGGACACTAATTTAGAAACTATTTATCAATAAAAAAATTTAATTTAGATACCAATAATTCTTTGTCTCTAAAATAATATCTAATTTTGTCAATATAACCACTAACATTTTTTTTTCTCTAAAATTGATTTTTATTTAATAATTTTTTTATAAGTGAATGTTAATAAATCATTTTTAATTTTCAACTTTTAACTTTTAAATGCATTACTATAAAGTCAAATCAACGCAAGAGGAAAACTAGAAAAAAAAATGATTTGATTACAAATACAATTATATACAACCATTAAAATACTAATAAAATATTATAGAAGAACAATATTTAAAAGAAAATAAATTTTTTTCATTATTTGATCTAAAAAGGGTGAAATGTCATTATTTTTTAAATGAAGATTAAAAAGAAATAGAATATTTTGTCAAAAATTAGAGAATAATTCATCATCTTCTTCACAATTCCTCACCAATGACAAGATAAAAACAAATTATAGGTAAAGAAGAGTTTTGATACTTTTTCCAAACGACTTATCACTCTAAATTAAACGTTTATTTTATAGATGTGCTGTGAGAATAAAAGTTGAATTCTGGTTTGTCACTTAAAGGACAACTGTGTGTCGTGTTTCACAGTATTCAAAAGAATAAAGTTTATTTATACTCTAACAATAAAAAATAATTACTTTACAATATTTTTAAAATAAAATATTATATTATAATAAAATAAAATAATAATTTTTTTAGGAATCAAAACATCGTTGGCCTATTCAAAATTCTATCTAGACACAGAGGAGGAGATAGAAGATTAAAAAAGAGTTTATGAGAACAATTGATACATAATTCTTCAGAAAAATAAACATTTCAAAGATACTAAATGTGTGTGAAACGATAAGATATTTAATAATATATAGTGTGGTGATATACATGACACATCACCATTAAACATGTAATAGGAATTTTGATTCTTAAGACTTGGAGCATTAAATAGTATATTTTATAAATGTGAATAATTTTAAACAAAATTTATAGCTTTTTTTTTTCTCTAATCTACAAATAAGTAACAATTCAAGTTCACCTATAGAGATAACAAAAAAGAGTAAAATTTTATATAAGATAAAGACTCTACTTGAACAAAATTTCCAGTAGAGACAACAGTAATTTTGTTTAGATAAACTTCTCATAAAAGAAAAAATGAATTTATAAGTTAAACTTAGTTTTGAATAATTTAAAACGTGTGTCTCATGGTCTTAATTCCCACGTGCTCTTTTGATGCAGTAAGAATTGGACCCACTTCTGTTCATTCTTCTACCCATACCCTAACTACGCAAAACAAAACCCTTTCTTTCTGGCACTAAAAGAAGGACGAAAAAGAGGACCACGTGCCTTGCGTGTGACCAAAGCCTCTCTTTAATATTGATGCATCAACCCTTACAAGCCACGCCATCCATCCTTTATATATTGTACTTAACTAATCAAACCATCATAAATATTCTAAACTCATTACCATACTCAAACAGTAATTAAATCAAGATTAAGAATAATTTAGTTCATCTAAAAAATCCCACGAAAATAAAAGTTTATTAAAAATATTTACTAAAAGTATTTTTACTCTTATTATTATATTAATTGTGATTTTTGAATATCGGTAAAATATTTTTGTGTTTACTTAATCTTATAAAAATTAACGTATGAATGGATTTTATATCAAGTTGATGAGAAATTTTCAACATACTATTCTTATATTAAGATTCTCAATTGTGTGAGACTAAATATTTTCAAACGGTCTAATAATAATTTGATATCACCCAACAAACTTTAACTATCGTTATAATATGAATATATAAAATTATTATATTAAAACAAGAATTATTATAACATATTAAAAGTTATATAATATATAGCATGATTGATAGAAAATGAACTAGAACTTCGTACAACTATGGTTCGAAGTTGGCATAATTAAGAATGGGCACGTTGCTCCAACCAACTTATCTAACTATGTTCTGTGTTTCGCGTATCTGGAAAAGGGGGCAATGATTCAAGTTCCCTTGTGTTGTGATTTTGCTGAGTAATTAATTCACACATAAATGTCCCTTTTTTTCATACTCTCTTCAATCTTTAGTCTTTAAGTCACTCACACAATTTATCAACACTTTAAATACCACCTTTCCTTAGCTTCTATTTCACACCATCAACTCACCAAACCACTTTTTATAACAATAAATAACCATTTTATTCATCAACATGTAAATATGAAGAGTTTTTTTTATTATAAAATACAACAAAATAAATCTTATATAAATTAAAATTAGTTTCTACGTAAATTTTATAAATCAGCTTATTCATAAATTAATTTAATCTTGTAAAGAAATTTATTTCAATTTTCTATTTTTGTTTTTCATAAATATTTATGAACAATTCGTCCGGACATATTCTTAAATATATTAAAATAAAAAAAATAATATATTTTGTTGTCCGACTTAGTAATATATGTTGATTTCTAAATGCTAGGAGTTGATATTTGATTGAATTTAAAAAATTAATTAATTTTAAACGTTACAATTTAATGACACAACTATTTCAGGTAAATTAACATATAAGACACTTGTTATGAATGGTTGTTTCTTAAATTGAACAAACAAATTGTCATCAATTTACATATTGAGGGTCAAAATAATCATTTCTTTTTTATAGTTAATAAATATAGTGTGATTTTTAAAATGTGTTTTATATGGAATTAAATTAGACATGTTTGACATCTTAATGTATTTTCTTTTTTTATTTAGTAGCGAATAATTGTGCTCTAAAATTCATGCAAAGAGCATCACGCAATGGGAGCTAGTTCACTCCTGCAGAGGAAGTGATGCAAAAAATAATCTCTATGTAATCTCAACCAATTTAATCCAAAATCACATTATTTTTCTAGATGAATATAGTCTTAAATATTTACTTTTTAGTTAATATTGAAAATTTCACATTAACTTAAAAATATTATCAAATTATAATATATAAATTTAATCTTTTTAAATTAATTTTGTGATGTTAAGGTACACTTAAATTTCACTATTTTAATATCACATCAGAATTGATAAAAAATTATTAATATTTTTCGTTATCAAACACCCTTCTACTTTCATATATACTCAATATTCAAACCATAAAAAAATTATTGAAAATTTCACGTTAATTATATACAATTAAATAATAATATATAAGTAAGTAAAAACATCAATTTCCTTAAATTAAGTTAAATTTAAATTACACGACTGTAACAATTAATTAACTTTTAATCTTTAAAGTATATGGTTAGAATTTGACGTTAAGAGAATGAAATGAATTACCATTTAGAATTCAACTCCTGAATCTCTGTCCCACATAACCTAGAATATAAGAATAGCCCAAAACTCAATTGAAAGAACATTAACCTAAAGAAAAATAGTGTAAGTTGACGTTTATTTGAAGCATAAGATATCGGAGATCTATGTTCATTTCAGTAGATGAAAGTTATCAGACGTAATGATAGGTTTCGTTAGGTTAAAGGGTGTTAATCAATGTCAAAAAAAAAAAACTCTCAAATTCCAATGATTTCGAATTGTTTGATTGGTTTCTAATTTAAAACTGAACTTTTTGACCATGGTTTGATTATTTTATATTATTATAATAATAGGAGATCATTCACTACATATTATATAGTGTAGCATATGATAATTCAAACTAAAAAAACGAAGTTATTTAACACGAAAAATTATCTTAATTTGGGTTGAGATTATCATGATTACTTTACTTGGGGGTAATAGTTCTGGATCAACCATAATGGTCAATTTTTGGTGATGATTTTATTACTTGTCATCGTTGAGCTTCTAGAACAAATAGTCTTATATGGAATTTGGTGCTTTTGGGAGAAACTGAATTGTCGTCCCAATAACTAAGTTTCAAAGTTTTCTAAAAAAGACTTTTCGAATTGAAGTGCGTCCAATTTTTAATTCATTAATAACTCAATGAAAAGTTGTTGTTTCACAAGTGAAAAGTATCATATAGCCGAAATCGTTAGTTAAAAATTTGTTCACAAAAAACTGGAATTTTTCAAGATATTTTTATTTATGTGTATTTTTAACATTTATGATAATATTATATTTTTACTTTTCATTTGATTTTTAGTCAATATACATATATATTGTAATGTAACATGTTATGAAAATTACTGAATTTTTTAGTTCCAAATAAAAAAATAAAAGGCGTATAAAAAGGAACATATACAATATTACTATTAATATTTTGATAAACAAGCAAAAAATTATTTTAACGAAGTTACACATTTTCCCCATTGATAATCGTGTTTTTTAGGAATTTTATTTTTTTAGAAATCGTGTTTCTCACTAATGTTATAAATACGTCGGTATGTTTGGTATGCTAAAATATTTCTGAAAAGGACAAATATAATTATATATAAAAAAGTGTTTTCAGGAATATTAATGATTTCTTACTTCTTTTTGTGAAAAAAAGTTTCCGTGAAAAACTTAATAAAAAAGGATATAGCTGAAAATACTATATTCCTAAAAATGTTTTCTGAAATTATCATATACAAAATATGAGAGTGAAATATTTTAAACCTAATATTTTTTTAAATTTTAAAAAAAATTCTCTATTAAACATTCCCAACACTTATAATTAAAAGAAGACTGTCTGTAATGACAGGAACAAATACATAGATGAGGGTATTCACATAATGGATTCATTTGGGTTTAGAATAAAATTATCACCATATATTTAATTCAATTAGTACAGTTTCGGTTTGAAAAAAATTAGCTAATCTAAACTAATTCAATTAAGATTGGATTAGTTTTCTTCAAATTATTCTGAAAATTATTTTTTTATGTTTTAAAATTATTTATCTATGGTCTATTTTATATTAACGTAAGGTAAAAAAAATAGTTCTTTAATGACTAGATATTTATTTATTTAATATTTTTCCATTTGTCAATTTATATATCTCGTTACTTTTTTTTACTTAGAATATGACAAAAAAAATTACATAACACATTTGATCAATTAGAACACTTGGTAATGCTTTTATAAGTTTATAAGAAATTCAAACGCGTAAAAAAATAGAAGAAAAAAACTAAGCATTAAGTATAAAATAAAATATATTTTCTAAATTTTAAAAGAATTGATCGGGTCATCAATTTACAAACTCAAGAATTTAATAAGTTATAATTGGATCAATTCATTTTAAAAAAATAGCAGGACTAACTTGAACCAATTTAATGGTTTGGTTTGAATGATCAAATCCATTAAATTAATTCAATCCAGTGAATAGTCATAAATATAGACCTACATCACACATAAATGATTGTCTATAATCACGTAACTTTTTAAATTTAATTTTAATAACTCATGTTTGATTTTGCGATCTTTATGTTATCTTCTTACCTTTTTTTTTTATACAAACACTTCTTATACCTAATGCATCTAAATATATGTGTAGTTCTTACTAGCATAATAAATTTTGGTTTTAGTACTTCAAATAAATAATTATTGGTTGTTCTCTTAAAATTATTAAATTTTAAATGATATTTTTATTATTGCTTGTTAAAAATGTGATACACATATATCTAGTCATTTTATATCAACAATAACTTATATTTAGGTGTCTAATCAAGGGCTCTTATTATACCAAAAAAAATATTTTTTTTAAAATAAAAGTTTTCATTTTAGGTAACATGAAAAAAAAAATTTCAATAATACCCACCCAGTTAGACGGACACCTAAAGTAACAACAGTCATTTGTCATCACATGAAAAAAAAATATTATTAAAAAAATACAAAAATACGGGAAATTATACACTATAAGAAAATGATGAAATAGAAACCAATTTTTAGAGACCAAAATAATTAATTGCAATAGTAACTAAATTAGAGATCATTTTACAAACTTAATAAAAAATTGATTTCTAAATTAGTGTCTATTATGGT